>NW_024039018.1:625000-810000 GCF_016077235.1 Cyprinodon tularosa
CCGTTAGCTAGCTGGTTAGCAGCTGTTAGCTGTTCGCTAGCTGGTTAGCAGCCATTAGCTAGCTGGTTAGCAGCTGTTAGCTAGCTGGTTAGTAGCTGTTAGAGTATAGATGAGGAGCAGACGAGGAAGTTGGTTATCAGCAGCGGTCTCAGCTGCCCTGATGGTGAGGAGGTTCATCGTTTGATCTTAACTGGGCTGATCATTGGGATAAATGTTTGGTTGGTTCCCAGGTAAATAAAAAATGGCTTTGATGTGTTTGTTTTACTAAAGATTAGGAGTGAAAATGTAAGATAAACCAAGTTAGTCAACAAACATCAGATCATTGGCTGCAGCTGCAGGAGGAAATAGAGGAGGAAATATACTCAGATCAAATAAAGCAGAACGATTTAAATGTCCTTATAAGGAGCTAATCTGGTTCAGTGGTTCTCCAGGATCAACAAGGGTTCATCTAAAGATATTTCTAGAACTGATTGGTGACTTTTAGATTAGATCTGCAGATAGCGATTGTCAGTGCAGTTATGGGTTGTTTGGCTGTCTTATTTTCATGATTTCTGAGCACAGACTTCCAGGCTTAGATCTACTTTTCTATCACTCAGATGGATCTATGAAAGTTCCTCATTCTAGAAAATAAGAGTCAGTAAAAGGAAAACTGAATGAGACAAGATCTGCATGATCTGAGAATGAAGGAGGAAGAGATAACCGCCTGTTTAATCTGCTTTATTAGATTGTTTTTACTGGTAGCTTCAAATATTATGGCGATTAACCTTTTTAGTATTTAATCAGATGAGACATTGATAACAAGTAGTCATAATCATCTACATAATAATCATAATATGTAATTATCAAAGTATGATGAGATTATACTGGCTGATCTGTGACCCGTCATATACTGTGACCAATGTGTGTATGGTGAGAAACATGTAGCGACTCACAGAATAATAGTGAATAATCCCAGTAGCTCATCTAGAAACTACCAACTTAACAGGTGTGTGAAACAAGAATCTGATTTAAGTAATAAATTGTAAGTTTTCGTGTTGTTCATACTATTGTGTTTGGACGGGATTCTGATTGTTTTATGTCTGTTTTAGATCAGTGTTAGCGGGAGAAGGATTTTAATTCCCGGACTCTCCAGGCTGCTTCTTCTTGCCCTCAGGCACAGCTCCCAGCATGAAAGGAAGCTTGATGTTCAGCCGGTCCCTCTCTGCCTCATCTTCCTCATTGTACGGTTCATCATCATCATCCTCCTCATCGCTGTGGTGTGGGGTAGAGTGGAGGGAGGCAAAGGGAGAAGGAGGCACTGAAGATGGCCGCGGATATCTGAAACCCTCTGTCTGTGGATGAAAGAAAGCTAAGGTCATGGAAACTTGGATCGGATTTTTACTTTGTTTACAGCGCTCACACCGTAAAACAATAAAAACACACAAATATGCAACTACATCTATAAACATCAATTCTTCCAGTTTAACTGTCACGGTTTACTTTTTCTCTTTGTGTTATTCCAGTTTTTTTATGGTTTTTGAGTTCTTATGTATTTCTTTTTTACCCTCTGCTGCCCCCTTGTGTCAGTTTCCTTCCCTAGCTCTTTTCTAGATTTTTCCATCCACAGATGCTCCACATCTGTTCGGTCTCCCTTTTATTGTCTCCTGTTGCTGTTTGCTGGTTTCTTGTTGTTTCTTAGCCTATTGTGTGTTTTCTCCTGGTATCTCTTGTTTTTTTTTTTTTTTTCTGTATTTTTAGTTCTTGGATTTGGCCTCCATTGCCTTTTGGAACCTTTAAGAAATAAGAAAAAAACTAATCTCTGCGTTTGATCGACTGATTTCCACCCAACCTGACATTAACTTCCTGTTTCCAGCAGCTGGCTGCTAACGGCTACAGACTGAGCATCTTCAGCTGAAAGCTACAGCAGCAACTGAATCCCCTCTGCAGACGTCTGCAGATGTCTGGACTGAGTCCGACTGACTGTTACCTACGGTTCAGAAGGAGCTGAATGTAGAATTTTGTTTATCTTCCTGTGATTAAAACCAAGATGCTTCACTAATCTAAACTATTAACAGCTGAACTTTCTTGGTTTGATCTTATTATGTGAAAATCACTTTCTGATTCACAGCAGCAGGACATGAAGTAAGCTGATCTGTAACAGACCAGTGCAGGGATGCATTTAAAGGTTAACCTGTGCAAATATATAACATGTTTATTTCTATTCTTACTTGCCTTTTGTGGGCCTTTGAGATCCGTCTTGAATTTGTCTGGGAAACATCTGCTCAGGGCCAGATGACGGGCGTGGGTGTAGAACTGTCCCAAGAGAAGGTCAATGTCTAAGAATTAAAATATTTTGCAGGTATTTCTCTCACTGTTCATGCATTATTTAGAGAAAACCTTCAATAAAGGCTGCATGTATTCTATGACAGAACTGACCAATCAGAATGTAGAAATAAGGCTAATAATAAATCAAAGACATTTAATGCTCTGAAATGTCTTTTAAAACCTAAACTTACATTCATTTTCTAACTTCTATATTTCTATTCAGTTTCTCCAGAGTAAGAAAACCATCAGTCATCTGTTGTTATGGTAATCTTGGTGCTGAAGATGTTACCACAATGTTCCAACAGTTGGTGATAATTAAACACTAAAACCAACTAAACTGTGTATAAGCCGCATATTAATGAGTAACGTTCCATCTTTGAACCTCCAGTAGTGCTACAGTCAAACCGACCCGTCCTAAATATCTCCAGTCAAGCAGGTCCGACAGCCTCTCAGTTCGGTTCCTCTGGATGATGCGCTGACGATGAGACTGCTGGCAGAAGCTAAACATGAACTGGGTCAGCTGGTTGCACGACTCCTCGGGGGATTTGAATCGACGGTCGACGATGTAGATACCTGATCCACAAAAGAAGGTTAATGGACCATAAGCCTTTGGTGGAGAAAATAAATCAACAGAGTTGAATGAATGTGTGTGTGGATTACCATAGGCAGCAGGGTCGGAGACATGCTCCTCCATGAAGCAGCCAAACCCTGAAAGATTGGTGGTGACACTGGGGATGCCCATCACAGTACACTCACCTGGAAAAGAAGAAAAGGGACCAGAAGTCAATCATTTTATGTAATATCTGTATTGTAAACCTGAATTATTCCTGTTGCAGCTAATAAAACTGCAGAGCAGAAAATAACTGGGGACAAGTGAGGAAGATTTAAATGGTTTATTAGTACAACCGTCCTTCAGACCCTGGAGAGAGATCCAGGAAAGAACTGAGGGAGAGAGGTAGCAGATCAGTTTAGATACTAACAATGATGATGAGGATAAACGAGAGCAAGATCAAGGAGAATTATGGCCTAAATTTGGCAGGATGTGATAAGTTGAATTGAATAATGGTGAAAGCATTGGAGGGTGGAGCTCTGACTGTTGATCATCTTCATGCATAATGCAGTTTTACATAAACAGGCTGCATTTTTTCCCACAATTAAATCTCCTTAATCTGCTGTTCAATATTCATTTGTTTATTTTACTCTTTTATATTAGAACAGTTATCCCATAAGCACAGGCTGACATAGGAAATTTGGGGCCGATTGCTCCTTCCTGTGTTTCCAAAAAGGCCAAAGTAAATAACCCAGTCCTTCTTTTCACTGTAGACAAGCCATGATCTGCTTCTCTGTTCTCCATTTTTCATTTGGATGAAATAATAGCTGCATGAATCATGACAGCAGACAAGATAGAGGAGAGCAGGAGGCGGGGTTACCAATCTACTTGCTCTGGAGAGCAGAGTTCGCTGCTTTTAGATGTTGTCTCCAAAGTCTCCAGTAGCAGAAAAAAGTCTCTAGATTTGGCGCTAGGAGCTTTTTAGAAATCAAAGTTCTAGAGGGGTCTGAAAAGTGGCTAAATATAGCGACTAAAGCGCTAAGTTGGCAACACTGCTCTTTGCATGGTTTGTTTTCAAATGGTTTGCTGCTGTCTGTTTGGACCTTTCTGAACATGTGCAGCAAATGGACTGATCCAATATGGTGGACACTGAAGGGGGGGCTGAGACACATATTATAAGCATACTGTTGGCATTTTAGCCAAAGGATTAGCATTCATCCCAAGTTCCGAAAAAACTCATTTCAGGGAGATGGTCTGTTGACCCCCCGGGTCCAACGGACCCACACTGTGCCCTATACATACACACTTAAGGCCAGCAGCTTCTCATCAACTGTTTATTAACTAACAGTAATTTCTTAAACACTAAACAGAACAGTATTGGTCTTTTATTTTCAATACTTTCAATCTTGTAGCTTTGAACATCAGTTGTGCTTTCTGTTTTTCATAGGACTTCAGCATACAATGCACCTCGTCACGGTGTCATCATTCCTCACCATGGCCGGCTCTAGACAGGGGCCAACGGGGGCCAGTGCCCCTGTAGATCATGTCATTGTTGGGATCTGGAGGTCTGTCCACCTTTCTCCAGCAGAGGGCGCCCTAGGTGTCCTGGAGCTGAGCTGACGACCACACCTGCGATCCATCAGTCATCAGGAGACCAGGATATAAGCAGCGGCAGAGCTGTTCTCCAGCGCCAGAGTGTTAAGCCAGTTATGGTTAGCAAGCCTGAGCCAGCCAGCCTGCCTGATTCTCTGACCCTACTGAAAACCTGAATCTGAACCTAATCGGTTTTTGTCTTCTCTGCTTCATAGGAAGAAACCTCACTGAATCCTGGAACTCTGGAAGAGCTCACTGCTGATATCTGCCTGTTGGCTCTTAGGAGCCCTTCTGAAGAACCTGCTGTCTGAACCTGCCTTGCCCGCCCTCAAGAAGAGGATTGGGAGAATCCCTGGATCTGAACACTATCAGTCTGAAGTCGTGCCCTGCCGTTGCTTAGCCCTCTGCCAACTTCTAGCCTCTGGACCCTCCTGGTTCCCTCCCTCTGCTGCTACGCCTGAAACCCGTCACATGTACAAACCTGCTCAACCACTCTGACCAAGATCATCTGAACCCTGGCTAACCAAACTGTCCCTATCTGCAGAGAGTCCTGTGTGACCAGTCCTGGATCATTGACCAACACCAGTCATCTAACAATTGTGCTTTATTTCAATAAACAGTCAAACTTTTAACCTGCCTCCGAGTTGTGTCTGTATGTGGGTTAGAAACCTGAACCCAATCATGACAGTCATGGCCCCTGTACTGAATACATAATACTTATAGGAATTCTAATGATGATGCACTGGAACAGACATGGTTACTGATAGGTCCTTTGGATCTATTTCATTCTTTTTCTTTACAAATTCAGTTTGTAGCTTATTCAAAAACAATGAGGTGAACGCTTCAGTGGGATTGAGATAGGATCCCAGTTTTCATCTGCTAAATATATATTTTTTTTACAAATAAAAAAACAAAAACAATCAAATTTTTTCGGACTGATCCAGTCAGCTCTCTGACAACCAGTCGCCTGGATCGCTGGTTGAACAGAGCATTGCTTTTCATAGGTTTCTCCTCCCCACACTCCGTGCTCTCTTGTTGTCTGTGCAATCGAAGCAGTTCTTATCCACACATGATGCACAAATTATTGTATTGCATGCCCGCTCTCACGCGCATTAAAAAACACCACCTCACCCTCTAAAACCCAGGATAATTTATCAGAGTTGCGGGCGTCCGTCAAACAACTTGGGGCCCTAGGCAGCTGCCTAGTATTACCTAATAGTAACCAAGGAGTATTGCTGGAGCAAATGCTCTGCAAAGCTCTGCTGCATCAAATCCAAGCTGAGGGAAAAATCCTCACAGAAACTCTCCTTCCACCTATTTTTTTTTTTTACAGTGTCCTGTCTGGCAATGTGGCAATAAGAATAATTGTCTTGATGCCAAAAAGAGCCCAACAGATTTTACTTTTACAAGTGGAGCAGTACGGCCATCTCCAGAGTGTTCCTCTTGATTTATGCATATAAATTGCTTTATTATAATTATCCAGGGAGTTTTACAGATTATATGGACACTGCAATGTAAGTAGAACCGGAAAGGAAAAAGAGAAAATAGGAGTAAAGATTAAAAAAAGAGGAGATAAAAAGGGAGATAATGATAAAACATTTTCAGTCTGCTTCATCACCTGCAAAGAGATGTGAAAAGAACAGAACAACCAACGGACATGGTACGAGACATACAATAAAGTAACACCTGGTTACTATCGCTGAAATATAAGTAGTATTATTTAGTCTGACATGTACTCTGTGTTACCTGAAGATCAGAATATGGGCTTTCTCTATGGAAGTGAATCTCTGAGTACCTGGAGCCAAGCACCTGTAGTTGTTTGTGAAAGTGCACTTGTGCATGTAAAGTTTATCCAAATGAAAAATGCTCAATAGTGGTTGTAAGGAGCCAAAGACGCGACCCTCCCAGAGCACCGAGGCAAGCGAGCCAAAGCCCCAGACGCCCAAAGGGACCTTTCCTTCCACCTAGACTCTCTCTCCAGTGGTGAGATCTCCAGAGTGGCAGGTTGCTTCAATCTTTAATTCTCAACCCCTGCTAACGTTACATGGACCTAGTGGCTACCTCAGAATCTGATCATATTTGATCAGATCTGCAACATCCATCCATGCATCGTATTCTATCAGGGTCACATTAATAATTGGCAATCCTTTTGGGGAAAGCCTGGTCTGATTCGGAGAGACGGCATCCATCCCAATTTGGATGGTGCAGCTCTTCTTTCTAGGAATCTGGCCACATTTATTAGTCCTCCAAAACCCTGACCACCCAGGGTGCAGACCAGGAAGCAGAGTTGTAGTTTAACACACATCTCTGCAGCTTCTCTACTGTTACCCACTCTTTACTCCATCCAGACAGTGTCTTGCCCACGACCAAAATCTAATAAATTAGCAAAGATTCCCATAGGAGTACATAATGAATCATCTCATTAAAATTAAAATAACTCCAATTGGAGAAAACCGTAAAACGTTCAAGTTAAAGCTGGTTTTCCTTAGAAAGAAAACTTTGAAGCAATCTGACTGGGTGATCTAGTTGAAGTGGCTTAGACAACTTTTCTTGTCAGTTTGAAAATACACAGTGTATATAACATGAAATTTCTTTTTGTAAAGCTTTCATAACATTTCCATTTCTTAAAGTGCAGCAGTGATTAAATGTAAACAGAACAAGAAGAAGAAACATGGAACATAAATGAGGCAACTCCTTCAAGCTATTTAAATTTTCACATCCCCAGAAGTTCTGGGCGAGGAGGAGGAGTAGCAACAATCTTCCAGTCTGACTTACTGATTACTCCCAAAACAATTAATTCCTACAACTCTTTTGAACATTTAACCCTTAATTTCCCTGATCCAAATTTCAAGGCAATAAAACCTCTTCTTTTTGTAACTTTGTATCGTCCACCAGGTCCTTACTCTGAATGTTTAGATGAGTTTTCAGAGTTCCTTTCTGTTTTGGTATTAAATACTGACAGGGTCATCATAGTGGGAGATTTTAACATCCATGCTGACATTGAAGGCGATAGCTTAAGAGCAGCCTTTAATGCTATCTTAGACACTATTGGCTTTGTTCAAAATGTGAATAGTCCCACGCATTCTCATCTTCATACTTTGGATCTTGTGCTGACATACGGCATAGAATGTGAAGAAATAACAGTATTTCCTCACAACCCTGTCCTCTCTGACCACTTTCCAATAACCTTCAGGATTACTTTAACAGAGTTCTCCTCCCCCAAAAGAAGGTTCAATTTTAGTAGATCTTTATCAGATAGTGCAGTTATAAATTTTAAAGAATCTGCTTCACTTTCTCTCTGCTCTGTGTCACTGAGCAGTGCTGCAGAGTGCAAAAGCTTAGCTTATTCCCCTTCACAGGTTGATGATTTTGTTGAGGGGGTTGCTAGTTCTCTGCGTATTGCCTTAGACAACGCAGCTCCTTTGAAAATGAAAACCGTTAAAAATAGAAAGCTTGCTCCTTGGTTTAATGCAGAGCTGCGTACTTTGAAGCAAAATGCTAGGAAACTGGAGAGAAAATATCGCTCCACAGGCCTGCGAGAGTCCTTCCTAGTCTGGAAAAATGGTTTACTGCTGTATAAGAGGACCCTTTGTAAAGCAAGAGCAGCATACTTCTCCTCATTAATAGAGGAGAATAAGAATAATCCTAGATTTCTTTTTAATACAGTTGCCAAACTCACCCAGAGCCATAGCTCTGTTGAACCGTCCATTCCACCTGCTCTTAGCAGCAATGATTTTATGGGATTCTTTATAAATAAGATTGATCTTATTAAAAATAAGATCATAAGCACTCCTCTATCCGCGATTGTACCTGAGGTAGTCATGGAATCTGAACCGGGTTTAGACTGCTTTGATCCAGTTGAACTCTCTGAATTAGCAAAATTATTGTCTTCATCTAAGCCTTCAACTTGTATGTTAGATCCAGTTCCAACCAGGTTATTTAAGGAGGTATTCCCTTTGATCTCCTCCTCCATTTTAGATGTGATTAATCTATCTCTGTTACAGGGATATGTACCTAAAGCTTTTAAGATTGCTGTAATTAAACCTCTGCTTAAGA
The DNA here is from genome assembly GCF_016077235.1 of Cyprinodon tularosa. NCBI lineage: Eukaryota > Metazoa > Chordata > Actinopteri > Cyprinodontiformes > Cyprinodontidae > Cyprinodon > Cyprinodon tularosa. The sequence continues at coordinate 633,504 of NW_024039018.1, forward strand.
AACCGTCTCTTGACCCAGATGACTTGGTCAATTATAGACCTATATCCAATCTTCCTTTCTTATCCAAAATTCTTGAGAAAGTAGTTGCCAAACAAGTTTGCGATCACTTCCACCATAATGAACTTTTTGAAGAGTTTCAGTCTGGCTTTAGAGCTCATCATAGCACTGAAACAGCTCTGGTGAAAGTCACTAATGATATTCTCATGGCCTCAGATAATGGACTTGTATCTGTGCTCGTCCTGTTGGATCTTAGTGCTGCATTTGATACAGTTGACCATAATATTCTTTTAGAAAGACTTGAATATTTTGTTGGAATTAAAGGAACAGCACTAGACTGGTTTAAATCTTATCTATCTGATCGAATTCAGTTTGTTCATGTTAATGATAGATCTTCAACACGCTCAAAGGTTACCTGTGGAGTACCACAGGGATCAGTGCTAGGACCAATTCTCTTTACTTTATACATGCTCCCAATTGGTAGAATTATTAGACAGCATGGGATTAATTTCCACTGTTATGCTGATGATACCCAGCTATATCTGTCTATAAATCCAGATGAAGCTAACCCATTACATAGATTACAGGCATGTCTTGAAGACATAAAAACCTGGATGACTCTTAATTTTCTGCTTCTGAATGCAGACAAAACAGAAGTTATAGTCTTTGGACCAGAGTCTCTGAAAAAGAAACTGATTAGCCAGTCACTTCATTTGGATGGGATTAAACTGATTTCAGATAATAAAGTAAAAAATCTTGGTGTTATTTTTGATCAGGACCTGTCATTTAAATCCCATATCAAAGAGGTTTCTAGAATTTCCTTCTTTCATCTGAGGAACATTGCAAAAATTAGAAATATCCTGTCCAGGGGTGATGCTGAGAAACTAGTCCATGCATTTGTTACTTCAAGGCTGGACTATTGTAATTCTTTACTATCAGGAAGTCCACAAACTGTAGTTAAAAGCCTTCAGCTGATCCAAAATGCTGCAGCCAGAGTTCTAATGAAAATGAAAAAGAGAGATCATATCTCTCCTATCCTGGCTTCTCTTCATTGGCTTCCTGTTAAATCAAGAATAGAATTTAAAATCCTCCTTCTCACATATAAAGCCTTAAATGGCCAAGCTCCATCTGATATCAGAGATCTGATTGTTCCTTATGTTCCTAACAGAGCACTTCGCTCTCAATCTGCAGGTTTACTAGTGGTTCCTAGAATTTCTAAAAGTAGAATGGGAGGCAGATCTTTTAGTTATCAGGCTCCTCTCCTGTGGAACCAACTACCAGTTTTAGTCCGTGAGGCAGACACCCTGTCTACTTTTAAGGCTAGGCTTAAAACTTTCATTTTTGATAAAGCTTATAGTTAGGGTGGCTCAGGTTATCCTGAGCTATCTCTATAGTTATGCTGCTATAGGCTTAGACTTTTGGAGGACATAGGGACCCCCATTTCATCATTCTGCTTCATTCTCTCTCTGTTCTCCTATTCTGCAGAATCTGTTAGTTCAATCTCTAACCTTCTGCTCTCTCTGCTTTTCCTCAGAGTAGCTTTGCCTCGTCTGTTCCTGTTTGGCTGTGACGTCATCCTGGAAAAAAACATCAGCTGTGCTGCTTCTATCAACACCCTTGTTAATAGATGTTGGAGATCGGCCTGTTTTCCAGTGTGGTCCTGTTTCTCTGACCGTGACTGAGTGGATGTGCTCTCTTCGTCCTCTGGCATGGGAGCTGCCTTGGAGCTCGTCTGCCTGGCTGTGTGTTTCCTGGACGGGGCCGCCTTTTACAGCTGCTTTTTGTATCTCTGCTTCTGTCTCCTTGAACCCCAGTCGGCCTCGGCAGATGGCCGCTCACACTGAGCCTGGTTCTGCTGGAGGTTTCTTCCTGTTAAAAGGGAGTTTTTCCTCTCCACTGTCGCTACAAGCATGCTTAGTGTGGGGGATTGTATTTGAGTCAATGAGTCAATGCAATCAACTGGTTTTCCTTAGATAGAAAACTTTGTATCAATTTGACTGTATGATCTGGTTGAACTGTAAAGTGCCTTGAGATGACATGTGTTGTGAATTTGGCGCTATATAAATAAACTGAATTGAAATTGAATTGAACTGTAAAGTTTCTTGAGATGACATTGTCCTGGTCCATAAAACATATCTGCAACTGTTGGGAGAACTCCCATAAACCCTGGGGCACCCTGCAGAGCTGGTCCACTATCCCAGAGCTCAGAAGAAAACCACACTGCTCCTCCAGGAGCCAAGGTTCAACAACCATTGAAATTCCCTCTCCAGAATCCTGGCATAGACCTTCCTGGGGAGGCTGAAAAAGAACCCTCCTTGGGCCAGAAACTTAAAGTAGTGGAGTGGTGTCACTGCCTGGATGAGCCCAGAGGATATGATGTCAGGTGGGCATAAAGGCCCCAGGTAGGATCTACCAAGGCAAACAGACTCTGGGTAATAAGAGAAAGAGTGATTCAAAAGTCCCCTATGATGACAAAAAAAGGAAAGTACATGACGTCTAGCCTCGTTAGACCATCCTGATCTCGCGAGCTTTCAAGGTTTCACTCGCAGATCAGTCTGGAGACTTTCGGTTAAAGAAAATTTGGAGCCGTTCACCAAACGAACGTCCAATCAGCGTTGGCTTTGAGGCGGGTTGAGGTGTGACGCAACGAGAAGCGCGACAGTTCAGTCTAAAAAACATGGCGGCTTCAGCCGATGAAACTAGCGCTAGCGTGGCTATCGAGCAAGTTTTATCGGAATTACAGAGTATTTCTTCAATGAAAGAAGAGCAAAACACTGCTCTGGAGGCTTTTCTCAGAGGAAAAGATGTTTTTGCTCTTCTCCCGACTGGTTTCGGCAAGAGTTTGATCTTGTGGTTGTGTTTTCGTCTGTTAGTACGTCATATGCTTCGTTGATCTGATTGGTTTATTTGGCCCGTCTATCACCAACATAGGCCAATCAGCTAACCAGTATTTTCGCTCCTTCCCAAAATTACTTATACGGAGGGTTTCCAGATGGATATACGGAGCAAATCCATCTGGCGGAGTCGGGTTACATGACGTCTCCCAGTACAACAGAGTTGGGACCTCATCCTAGCCAAGGCCTGGGGGTCAAGGATGATCGATAAGCATCTGATGGTCATGTTCACCCTGGCAGGACTCCTCAACTTGAAAAAGAGTATGGATTATCAGGGCTAATTCATTCTTCACCCAGGCTCAAGTCATCAGTGATGTCCAAAAACTCCACAGTGGCAAGCCTTAGGGGGTGGATAACATTTGCCCTTAGTACTTTAGGTCTCTGGGCGTTGTTAGTGTGTTGTGGCTGACACTGCGTGGAGGTTGGGGACAATTCCCTGGACTGGCAGACTGGGGTTGTGTTCCCCTGAAGAAGCAGGCTCATTATGGGGGAAGGTTCAGTTTTTATCAAAGTAAGCCTGGCTCCAGGGAGGAGACCAGTTTAAAGTCCTGCTTCAAGTTCCGGTTCCTACGTCCTGTCCTGGCTACCCTCTTCCACTGAGCCTGCCTGTCTTCACCTGATCCTGTCTGCTCCTGTGCGTGACCACCTGGTCATGCCTCTGTTCCCAGTCTGACTCTGAACCCTCCTGGGAGCCTGTGGATGCCTGGAAGTCTGGATCCTGCCATCCTGTTTCTGTTCCTGCCTGATCTGGATCCTGCCTGTTCTGTCTGTTCCTGTCTGTTCTGGATCCCTGACCAGGACCGGCTTCCAGCATGTCCTCTGGAACTGCAGCACTTGGGGACATTCTAGGACTGGACTGTTAAACCAGAGTGTCTGAGATTGGGCGGTGCCCCGCCCCCCATCTGCAGTGTCCGTGAGCCTCAGCTCCACTTCAGTTTTTGTTTTATTTTAATAAACTTTTTGAACTTTTCTTCTGACTGTCTCTCCTTGAATACTGGGTCCATCTGTCCACGTTTCATGACATATAGTGCAGTTATGTGGGCTACAGCACAACAAACCATCACCTGAACATACATTTTACTGCTCATTAGCACATGTTTATAACTGAAAAGGTCACATGTACTTAATGGTCTATAGTGTGGTGGTCAAAGTCTACCTGGTGTGTATCCCCATGGCTCATAATAGGAAGGGAAAACCCCCAGGTTACAGCCACGGACAAAGTCCTCATAGTCCATGGGTAGCAGTGGGCTGGTGGAGGAGAGGAACTCAGGGTGGAAAATGATCTGAGGACACATGAAAATAATGAGGTACAGGTGAGATTTCTGTTGGATTTTCTTGCTACTGTGGTTCAATTTTATCAATGGTGTCGCAAAGGGAAGAATGGGGAGCGGTGGCGCAGTGGTTAGAGCTTTGGGTTTGGGTCACAGAGGTTCAGATTTCAAGTCCCGCTCCCGCTTTCTTGATATCAATAATATATCAAATCAGAAGTGGTTATTAATTAATTTAAATTTACCACTGAAGTCTAAGAAAAAAAAATTGTATTTTCTAACAGCTTTAGTGAGATGTTTCTTCTACCAGTGACCAACTTTGATCTTAGAGAAGTTGATCTTCAGCTTTGCAGAGTTTCCTAAAGTTATAGCCTGGCTAACATCATATCAGCTGGATTAGCATTTGGTTCGGAAACAAATTTAATAAAAGACTCATTTTAAGAGTTATAATAAATGAAGTTAAATGTAATGAGAGCAATGTTGGATTCAGTTACACAGTAAAATAAACAGTCATTTTGTCATTCAAAGGAGGTTGTTGTTTATGTAATTGCAATATTTATATTTTTTTGTTTAGCTCTTGATAGTGTTGATGAGGTAATCAAGCAAATAAAGCCTGGGAAGCACTGATTTAACCCAGAACTCTGAAAGAAGCTTTCAACATGGGGCGCTATGAGGTGAAAGGTCTTGTTCAGGAACCTAGAGCAGCAATTTAAGGTGTGAACTTTGATCTCTGCACCCTAACCACAGGGGTCACCATCCGCCATTGTTTGCACATCCACAGGTTGTTTCTTTGCATCAGTTGGGATTATTTTTAGTGTAGACGACTTTATTGTCAGTTTTTTTTTCACAAATGTCAAACATACTTTCAAACTAACCTCTTGACCCTGATAGACCCACAGTGAAACTAGCATGAAATGGGCAAAAGTAACACAATGTCAGCTTTAAATACATCAAGCTAATAGATTAACAGATAGGCTGGTAAACGTTTTTAGTCCAAAACCTGAAAAAAATAAAACATTTCTAATATTGATTAACACATCAATGATAGAAGTGATTCTGAGGATCACAGATCGTGTTGTTTTTATTCCTTTAATCACAGAAGGTTTGTCAGGTTGTAAAAGGCTGAGGTGAACAGATGGAACGTTTCAGCTACCTTGACACGGTCATTTCTGGCATTGAAGAGGCCGATGCGTCTGACATGAAACAGGATCGGATCCGTCGAGTCGTCCAGCATATTGTGGGTGGTCACCGGAGGAAGACTGGTTCTCTGAGTTGAATTTGTTTGAGAAAGAAGATTCAATAAATTTAGAACGCATTTATTTAGCTTCATACAACTAAACAGTCATCCATTCATTCTTGTTTGTTGTTGTTTGAATGCTTTTGGCACATGCACTATTAGACGCTCTTTTATTGAAAAAAGTGTAGCTTCTTCTCTGCAAAGCAGTGATGGGCACGTTACTTTGAAAAAGTAACTAGTTATAGTTACTAGTTACTTCTCCCAAAAAGTAACTGAGTTACTAACTGAGTTACTCCACAATAAAAGTAACTAGTTACTAGTAAAAGTAACTAATGCGTTACTTTTGCATTTCACCTTCTCACCGTGTGTTTCAAAAGCCAGCTGAATAGAGTGTCTCTATCTATCTATCTATCTATCTATCTATCTATCTATCTATCTATCTATCTATCTATCTATCTATCTATCTATCTATCTATCCATCCATCCATCCATCCATCCATCCATCCATCCATCCATCCATCCATCCATCCATCCATCCATCCATCCATCCAGATTTCTCGCTTTCTCCATATAGGCTAGCATTTGATCCTTCACGCTCTCCGTAGTTCCTCTGTGGCATGTGCATTTCCCGACGCTTGCGCGATGAATCGTGCTGCCTGCGCTGTGCGGAGATGCAGGGGAAACCGTATGTGATGGAGAAACGCAGCTCGACGTAACACCGGTATTTCCATCAGGAAAACGCTGTTTTGCTGCTGGAGTCCTCCTCACTCTCCATCTCTCTGTGTGTGCTGTACGTTAACACCCACCAGCAGAAACACCCACCTACCCAACTGACAGACGGAATCTCACTATACATCAGCCATGCACATCCTCCCCTCTCTCATGACAAGGCGCGCACGACTAGGGCTGGGTATTGTTCAAAAATTTGCGGTTCCGGTACCAATACCGATACCTTTACTTCGATACCGGTTCCTGAACGATACTTTTTTCAATACCAGTTTTATAATATCAATTCGAAGAAAAAGAAAATTACACAACATAAAAAACTACAAATCTTGAGTTATATTTTCAGCTCTGATTTTTCCATTTACATTTTTCCTCTTACATAAAAAAAAATATTTCAGTGTCTAATATTCACTGTAACATTGTGAGGACCTTTTTACTTAGCAGTTTTCCTTTAGAAAAATGACCATGTCTGACAAACAAGCCCGTTGAATGGGATCCTAATGACAGCGCACCGCTGGTATGTGGGGGTCTGAGCGGCTCCCACAGAAATATTGGAAGGCCGGATGAACTGACTGCACTGATTAAGTTTTCAGGTGGATTTTCCCACTTAAAAACATAATAAAACTACTTTATTCCCACTGATCTCAGCAAATATAGCTGCAAGGCAAATAAAGGATAGAGTAGCTCCGCCCAACGCGCGTCAGAGCCACTTTTGCACCGCGCAGCCAGAGCAGCAAAGCTTCTTCAGCCGCGCGTCAGAAGCTGGTACAAGCAGCAAAAAAGAAGCAGCAGACGTGATTTTGCTGCTCCTGCTGCGTCCAGTTTGAAAGCAGCATGATTCACTCCGCTCTGGCTTTGCTCCGCCCACGGGCTGCTGAGAGGAGGATGGTCGCGCCGGCTGCGGTCCGCTCTTCTTGCAGTCAAACACCGAGCAATTTTCTGCTCTTAAATTGTTTCCGTGCACGATGTATTGGCATCAGTCTTAATAAAGTGAAGCCGCACTTTTGACCTGGGGGGCATTTTAAAGGGGTTTCACGATGCTGCAACCAGTTCACAACAGATACACATGAACTCTGGCTGTAGGCGGGACCACCTGTGTATTTTTCCTGGATGACGCAATCACGTTAAGTGTTACAGCCAATCACCGAAACTTGGTACCGAAAGACGAGGCATGTTTCGATACTCTGTAGAACCGAAGCATTTCGGTCGGTACCATAAAAGAACCGAAGTTCGGTACCCAGCCCTACGCAAAACTGAGTAATGCGCAGTAACGGGGTGTCTGCAATGATAACTGCATTATAGTTACAGTCAAAGTAATTAGTTAGATGACTCGTTTCTAAAAAAAAGGTATCAGCGTTAGTAACACATGTTACTTTCAATGCCGTAACCAGAGGTTAACCTCAGCCATCCTGACTTTCCCATCTTTAGCTCAGTATGTAACATGCTGCATCAGAGACAAGGATAGCTCAGCTTTACTGTATGCTGATTCCAGAGGGATTCAGCTTTTAGTTGCTGCTCCAAACTCTAGATAGTGTAAGATAGGTTTGACCAAACCAGCCCATAGTTCTCTAAACCTGCTGATTGTCACACTGTGAAACCCAAACCTGTTGGGATCTGGAGGCTTTGTCCACCTTCTCCACCAGAGGGCGCACGAGATCTCCTGAGGGCATGAGCTGACTGCGACAAATGCGTTCATCTGCTCATCAAGGAAGCCCTATTTAAGGAGGAGGAGGCTAACACTTCCCTGCCAGAGTGTTTGCCAGTAATGGTAGAGCGAGACCTGAGCCAACCAACCTGATCGGAATCTCTGTTTTTGTGAACCTGCCTGACCCTGTTTCTCTCTGCCTCACAGATCGAGTCCTGTCTGAAAACCTGAAATCCTGGAGAATAATCTCTGTCTGGAATCTGCCTGCCTGCACTCAGTTAAGCCTCTGCCTTTGCCCCCAGCCCTCTGCCTGCCGACTAGCCTCTGGACCCTCAAGGTTCCCCCCCTGCAGCTCCGCTCCACCTTTGAGCAGGTACAGGTGCTGGTCATAAAATTAGAATATCATGAAAAAGTAGATTGATTTCAGTAATTCCATTTAAAAAGTGAAACTTGTATATTATATTCATACATTACATACAAACTCATATATTTCAGATGTTTATTTTGTTTAATTTTGATGATTACAAATGACAACAAATGAAAATCCCAAATTCATCATATCAGAAAATTAGAATATTACTGAAGACCAATAAAAACAAAGGATTTATAGAAATGTTGGCCAACTGAAAAGTATGAACATGAAAAGTATGAGCATGTACAGCACTCAGTATTTAGTTGGGCCTCCTTTGGCCTGTATTACTGCAGCAATGCGGCGTGGCATGGAGTCGATCAGTCTGTGGCACTGCTCAGGTGTTATGATAGCCCAGGTTGCTCTAATAGTGGCTTTTAGCTCTTCTGAATTGTTGGGTCTGGTGTATTGCATCTTCTTCTTCACAATACCCCATAGATTTTCTATGGGGTTAAGGTCAGGAGAGTTTGCTGGCCAATTAAGAACAGGGATACCATGGTCCTTCAACCAGGTACTGGTAGCTTTGGCACTGTGTGCAGGTGCCAAGTCCTGTTGGAAAATGAAATCTGCATCTCCAAAAAGTTGGTCAGCTGCAGGAAGCATGAAGTGCTCTAAAACTTCCTGGTATGTGGCTGCGTTGACCCTGGACCTCAGAAAACACAATGGACCAACACCAGCAGATGACATGGCACCCCAAACCATCACTGACTGTGGAAACTTTACACTGGACTTCAAGCAACGTGGATGAAGTGCCTCTCTTCTTTTCCTCCAGACTCTGGGACCTTGATTTCCAAAGGAAATGCAAAATTTACTTTCATCAGAGAACATGACTTTGGACCACTCACCAGCAGTCCAGTCCTGTTTCTCTTTAGCCCAGGCAAGACGCTTCTGACGCTGTCTGTGGTTCAAGAGTGGCTTGACACAAGGAATGCGACAGCAGAAACCCATGTCTTTCATACGTCTGTGTGTGGTGGTTCTTGAAGCACTCACTCCAGCTGCAGTCCACTCTTTGTGAATCTCCCCCACATTTTTGAATGGGTTTTGTTTCACAATCCTCTCCAGGGTGCGGTTATCTCTCTTGCTTGTACACTTTTTTCGACCACATCTTTTCCTTCCCTTCGCCTCTCTATTAATGTGCTTGGACACTGAGCTCTGTGAACAGCCAGCCTCTTTAGCGATGACCTTTTGTGTCTTGCCCTCCTTGTGCAAGGTGTCGATGGTCGTCTTTTGGACAACTGTCAAGTCAGCAGTCTTCCCCATGATTGTGTAGCCTATAGAACTAGACTGAAAGACCATTTAAAGGCTTTTGCAGGTGGTTTGAGTTAATTAGCTGATTAGAGTGTGGCACCAGGGGCCATCAATTTTGAACCTTTTCACAATATTCTAATTTTCTGATATGATGAATTTGAGATTTTCATTTGTTGTCATTTGTAATCATCAAAATTAAACAAAATAAACATCTGAAATATATGAGTTTGTATGTAATGTATGAATATAATATACAAGTTTCACTTTTTAAATGGAATTACTGAAATCAATCTACTTTTTCATGATATTCTAATTTTATGACCAGCACCTGTATTTACACCATCATCTGTAAAACTGTAGTTTACCTGGATTTACCCTAACTCTTCTGTCCTCCTCAGTGGTGTTCCTACCGTGACCTGTCTGCTGAGCCAAGAACCAGTTCACAATTACTGTAAACTTGTAAATAAACCTTTGAACTTTTTCTCTGTTTCACGAGTGTTTCTGCATGTGGGTTAGACGCCTAGAACCCAACATGACAACACCATTTTCCAGTGAAAGAGTCGGATCACTAAGCAGGAAGGAGCTTCCTTAATGCCGTCTACCTGTTTTGTTATTGGAAGTAAATGACAGGTTTGCCTCTGGTTTGTAAGGCTATAGAGCTGGAGCATCTTAAGCATACTGCAACTACTAACCAAGTTCTTTCATGAAACAGAGAGATTGCTCATTAAGGTTTTACCACAGATGGCCAATTTGGAGACGACAAATTTTAAGGCTGTTATGATAAGTTATGAATTATACCTCCTGACTGTTAATTGGCTTATCGAAATAGCCATTAGCTGTAAGCTGTTAGGTTCTTTGTGTTGCCTGGCGACAGACTGGTGACCTGTTGACCCTGCCTCTCGCCCGTAGACTGATCACAGGGAAAAGTAGCAATTGTGTAACGTAGCGGTCTTAAGTAATATTTCACATCATCTTGCAGTATTGATGAATACAAAGGTACCTGTTTACCACCAAGAGGTGAAAATGTCCCAGTGATTTTAAATGATATATTATAAAAAGCTTCTCTTTACATATTTCAGTAAAATAAATAATGGAATTGACTGGATGAAATTATTGGAATGATCCAGACGCCGTCAGGGTTGTAAGGACTAAGTGGGAGAATGTGGATGGAAAATGGAATGGCTGAGAACTACTAAGTCCCAGTCCAGGACTATGACTCCCCTGTCAGAGGGCATGAGATTCTGGATCTGTTTTCTGTTTTGCCAGTCAGGCCCTCTGAGTTGAGATCCTGCACCTGCTTTAAAACCATAGAGGAAACAGATCCTCCTGGACCGCGTCCTGGACATTTGGACAGGCCCAACAATCCGGCTGATCACCACATGGTGCAGTTCCCAGGATTTAATGGGTATGTTGCTTAGTGAGGTTAGAAATAATAGTTAGATGTTGATTGATTTATTAAAAATGAGAACTATTTTAGAACTATTTTAGAGATTTATGACAAACATCTCTTGTTTCCTATCACCACCTTATCTCTCTCTCCCTGCTGATTGTCTTTGTCTATCAGCCATCCGTTACACAGACTGCCACTTGAATCCGTGTGCATCGGCCATATTGCGAGAGGCAGTTTGGTTCATTCATGGCCTGTTTTGTTACGGTCCGACGTTTTGTGGTTCCTGACCTGTGCTGAACAGCAGTATAGCTCGCTGCTAACCTACCAGGGTTAGTGGATCGCAGTACCGTGTTTGTGGCCTGATGGCCAGCTGCAATTAGCCGCGTTCACCGCTAAGCTAGCGGCTGCCATGGCAACTCCCACATCACTTTCCATAACATCTCAATGCTTTCACAACATATACATGGTGTTCTTTTATGTTCATTATTGGATTAGTGAAACTTAATTGATTTGACTGTTTGCCATATATTATTTCTACTGCTAATTAATATTAGACTCTACCTCAAGAACTCATTTTAACTATTTTGTGTTTAATATTTCCTTCATTTATTTGTGTTTGTTCCACTAGCATGTAGTGTTTGCTTAGTTTATTAAACAGAATATACTGTGAACTGGCTGTGGAACCAGCTCTGTACCCCCTGCAGGATGCTAGAAGTAGTGATTCAACCTGGAGAAGGGTCACCTGTGGGGGAATCTAGGAGTACAGAGTCGGGGTCCTTTACTAGGGGCCAACAGGTTGCTTTATAAGAGTTTGGTTCACATGCCTTTGTCAGGGTTTCTCTGCATAACCCTCATGAACAGCAAGATTTATTCCTGTTGTTTGACAATGTTTTATTGCCAGTTTCCCATTAATGTAGGGCCCCATAATTTCCGCAATCACGGAATCGCTGACGGAATCGCGGAATTGGCAAATTAACGTGGAATCTAGTGTAAATTTCTACATTTGAAATTAAATTCTGTTTTTGTGTGGGAGAAGAACGTACGTCAGGGGGAAATGCACACCCGGGGACGCAAATCTGGGTTTCCGCCCGCCCTCCCCCATCAAAACATTGAGAAAATGGCGAAGCGGCTCTCCACAGCTCCGCTTTCGGCGAAAAAGTTGAGAAACACGACGCTACGCCCTGAGTACAGAGCCGAGCAGTTCCCTCGTGACTTTTACGTGTCAGGTGAACTATTGTTTTGCAAGTTTTGTCAACATTCCATTGATTAGAAGTGAAAAAATACATACATAAAATGGGAAAAAATGAAACAGATTGTATAGGGCCCTATTAATGTCACCTTATTGCTCCCATTGTTCCTCCTTATTTAGACTCCATCTAAATATTTGTTTTGTCACACCAAACTTTCCCCACTCAATAAAGATATTTCTATTCTATTTTATTCTATTCTTTATACGAACCAAAATGTAGGTCTAGCTTCCCTTTAATATTTTGCTCAGTCCAAAAAAGTTAAGAACAATCCACTGGACTTTATTTCCGAATTTGAAGACGTTTCTCTTCCATCCAGGAAATTTTTTTCAAATCAAAATGTCAGAAATAGTGTTGAGTTCAAGGCTTTAACTAAGCTGAGCTTTGAGGATTTAACGCAACGCTCAAAGTTTCCTGGATGGGAGAGAAACATCTTAAAATTCGGAAACAAAACCCAGTGGATTGTTTTAACTTTTTAGGAATGACTCAGACCTGGATGACTGACAATCTTCTCAGTATTTTTCTCAGTGTTTAAAGCTTTAGGTTTGTTTAATTTGGCCTAATGATGTTTCCTCCTTTCCAAACTAAAGGGTTTCATTACCACCATTGCTCACATTTCTAATCAATAAGACTAGCCGCCCAACCCCCAGAAATACCATCTCTTATATACATTTATTAAATGGTGAATGACCTTTTGTTGGTGCTTATTAGTAACTCTAATAGAGTAAAAAAAGGGAAATATATTGTATTGACCCGCAGTTCCACGAGGAGTTTGGTATTTATTCAGCGGTGCTTTGTTTAACGCTTCAGCTTTTTTTTCTTCTTAACTGAGGTAAATTCTCAAAGAGAAAAAACTGAGATAACTTTTGACCAACCTGTCTGTTTGATTTTAATTGTCTCTGTTATCTTTAGCAACCGCTTTATATGCAGAGTGTATGGCTGTCATGCATCAAGGCGGATCTAAAGGTCCTGCAGCTAGGGGTGGCCAGACGTCCGGCTTTAGGGCGGGCAGTCCGGATTTTCATTGCACTGTCCGGCGTCCGGCGGGGCAAGCTGTAAGCTAGCTAGTAAGCAGCCGTTATGTAGCTGGTTAGCAGCCGTTAACTAGCTTGTTAGCAGCTGTTAGCTAGCTAGTTAGCAGCTGTTATCTGTTAGCTAGCTGATTAGCAGCTGTTAGCTAGCTGGTTAGCAGCCATAAGCTAGCTGATTAGCAGCCATAAGCTAGCTGATTAGCAGCTGTTAGCTAGCTGGTTAGCAGCCGTTTGCTAGCTGATTAGCAACCGTTGGCTAGCTGGCTAGCAGCTGTTAGCTATAAGTAGCCATTAGCTAGCTGGTTAGCAGCTGTTAGCTGGCTAGTTAGCACTCATTAGCTAGCTGATTAGCATGTGTAAGCTAGCTGGTTAGCAGCCGTTAGCTAGCTGATTAGCAACAGTTAGCTAGCTGGTTAGCAGCTGTTAGCTACCTGATTAGCAGCTGTTAGCTAGCTGATTAGCAGTTGTTAGCTAGCTGGTTAGCAGCCATAAGCTAGCTGATTAGCAGCTGTTAGCCAGCTGGTTAGCAGACATTTGCTAGCTGGTTAGCAGCCGTTAGCTAGCTGATTAGTAACCGTTAGCTAGCTGGTTAGCAGTTGTTAGCTAGCTGGTTAGCAGCCATAAGCTAGCTGATTAGCAGCTGTTAGCCAGCTGGTTAGCAGACATTTGCTAGCTGATTAGCAACCATTAACTAGCAGCTTAGCAGCTGTTAGCTAGCTAGTTAGCAACCGTTAGCTAGCTGATTAGCAATCATTAACTAGCTGGTTAGCAGCTGTTAGCTGTTAGTAGCCATTAGCTAGCTTGTTAGCAGCCATTAGCTAGCAGCTTAGCAGCTGTTAGCTAGCTTATTAGCAGCCGTTACCTAGCTGGTTAGCAGCTGTTAGCTAGCTGATTAGCAGCTGTTAGCTAGCTGGTTAGCAGCCATTAGCTAGCTGGTTAGCAGCTGTTAGCTATTAGCAGCCATTAGCTAGCTGGTTAGCAGACGTTAGCTGTTAGCTATCTGATTAGCAGCTATTAGCTAGCTGGCTAGCAGCCGTTTGCTAGCTGATTAGCAGCTGTAAGCTAGCTGATTATTAGCTGTTAGCTGGCTGATTAGCAGCTGTTAGCTAGATGGTTAGCAGCTCTTAGCTGCCGTTAGCTAGCTGGTTAGCAGCTCTTAGCTGTTAGCTACCTGATTAGCAACTGTTAGCTAGGTGTTTAGCAACCATTAACCAGCTGGTTAGCAGCTTTTAGCTAGCTGGTTAGCAGCCGTTAGCTAGCTGATTAGCAACCATTAGCTAGCAGCTGTTAGCTAGCTAGTTAGCAGCCGTTAGCTAGCTGATTAGCAATTGTTAACTAGCTGGTTAGCAGCTGTTAGCTGTTAGTAGCCATTAGCTAGCTTGTTAGCAGCCATTAGCTAGCAGCTTAGCAGCTGTTAGCTAGCTTATTAGCAATTGTTAGCTAGCTGGTTAGCAGCTGTTAGCTATTAGTAGCCATTAGCTAGCTGGTTAGCAGCTGTTAGCTATTAGAAGCCATTAGCTAGCTGGTTAGCAGTCGTTACCTAGCTGGTTAGCAGCTGTAGTAGCCATTAGCTAGCTTGTTAGCAGCCATTAGCTAGCTGATTAGCAGCTGAAGGCTAGCTGGTTAGCAGCTGTTACCTAGCTGGTTAGCAGCTGTTAGCTAGCTAGTTAGCAGCATTAGCTAACTGATTAGCAATTGTTGGCTAGCTGGTTAGCAGCTGTTAGCTATTAGTAGCCATTAGCTAGCTTGTTAGCAGCCATTAGCTAGCTGATTAGCAGCTGTTAGCTAGCTGGTTAGCAGCCATTACCTAGCTGGTTAGCAGCTGTTAGCTAGCTGATTAGCAGCCATTACCTAGCTGGTTAGCAGCTGTTAGCTAGCTGATTAGCAGCTGTTAGCTAGCTGGTTAGCAGCCATTAGCTAGCTGGTTAGCAGCTCTTAGCTATTAGCAGCCATTAGCTAGCTGGTTAGCAGATGTTAGCTGTTAGCTATCTGATTAGCAGCTATTAGCTAGCTGGCTAGCAGCCGTTTGCTAGCTGATTAGCAGCTGTAAGCTAGCTGATTATTAGCTGTTAGCTGGCTGATTAGCAGCTGTTAGCTAGATGGTTAGCAGCTCTTAGCTGCCGTTAGCTAGCTGGTTAGCAGCTCTTAGCTGTTAGCTACCTGATTAGCAACTGTTAGCTAGGTGTTTAGCAGCCATTAACCAGCTGGTTAGCAGCTTTTAGCTAGGTGTTTAGCAGCTGTTAGCTATTAGCCAGCTGGTTAGCAGCTGTTAGCTAGCTGGTTAGCAGCTCTTAGCTGTTAGCTACCTGATTAGCAACTGTTAGCTAGGTGTTTAGCAGCCATTAACCAGCTGGTTAGCAGCTTTTAGCTAGCTGGTTAGCAGCTGTTAGCTATTAGCCAGCTGATTAGCAGCTGTTAGCTAGCTGATTAGCAGCTGTTAGCTAGCTAGTTAGCCAGCTGGTTAGCAGCCATTTGCTAGCTGGTTAGCAGCCATTAGCTGTTTACTAGCTGATTAGCAGCCGTTAGCTAGCTGATTAGCAGCTGATTAGCACTATAGGGGTGAGCATAGCTGCCTTCAAAGCAACTAACCTGGGTTCGTTTCCCAGCTATCGCAACGTCTGAGTGGCTGGTTAGCTCAAGTGGTCAGTCACCCGTCCTGCCTGGATTAATATTTCAGATGGGGTCAATGAGCCCTTCACGCTAATGCCTGCTTTGGAGAGGGGTGGCCTAGTGGTTTGGGCATAGAGCTTGGAATCTTGAGCTCTGAGTTCAAGCCCCACTCCCACAGACTGCCACTCTGGGTCCCTGATCAAGACCCTTAACCCCACTCTGCTACCCGAGTGCCGTACAATGGCAGCCCACTGCTCCCCAAGGGGATGGGTTAAATGCAGAGAGGAAATTTCGTTGCTCTGTACTGGTGAAAGTGGAATGACAATAAAATGAATGCTGGAAGAAAAATAACTGCTTGAACCACTGAGGGGGACAAAATAAACACACAAACAAGAAAGAAATATATGGATTTAAAACAATGATGGAGGTGAAGAGGACTGTTCTCACAGATCTGACAAATTAGCCTACAGTTCAAAGCAGTTTCTTTTCTACTAGAATGTCAGTCTTTGCCAAGGAAAACAATTATACCACAGAATTATATAACAGATAATTAATAAAGCTTTTCCTTTTTATAACTCAATGAAAATTATGCTATTTGCTGTACCTGTGTGGCATAAATCGCTCTCTTCATGATGGTGAAGTCATCTCTGTCCAGAATGGTATTCATGTCAGGGATCTGGCCTCTGAACACGGAAACAAACACATTGCAGACTCACATGGCCTTTGCTTATGGAGAAAACTGCTGATTTGTTTTAGATGGTGATTCATTCATTTTATACTTACGTCAGCAAAGATTCATAAAGCTTTTTTCCAAACTTCTCTTTCACGGTGTTAGCTGTATCCCTGAGAGTGATAATAATAAAAGCTGTTTAAAGGTATAGAATGAAGATAAAGAGATATTTGAGTTTAGGTGTAAATATTTGAAAAGTGTCTACCAGAGCTGCTTGCGCACCGCCTGCCCCTTCAGCGACTCCACATTGAAGTTGTTTGTTTTAGCTGGCATGATGAAGAAAACTACCACTGTCAGGTCATTCCTGTGGATCTGTTGAGAGATTAATGTGGTAAAATCGACATTCAAACGCAAGATCAAAGCAAAACAGAACCAGTACAAAGTCTTCACCCGCAGCAAATAGTTGAGCCTAGAGAGGGATTCAAGGAAAATATCCGCTCCCTTGTTGGAGAATTCATATCTTCCAGCGATAAAAAAGAACAGGGTTTTATCCAGGTTGAAGTCAAGATGCCTGCAGAAATTAAACTTTTATAAACTGACCACTCAAAACATCTCAGCAGATTAACAATATGATGCTTTTAGAAGTTTTATAATTAGGCTTAAAGGTGCATGACTTTCTCACCTACCCATAGAAGTGACCTCTGACAAACTCCTTGATGCGGTTCTTGTGGGTGGAGTGAAGGTTCTGAAACTCATGCATTGCTGAGAACTTCTTCACATTCAGCCCGTTTGGGGTCACCACATCTATAGCATAATAAACATAGAGCAGTGCATGACGCCGAATAGTGTCTAATAGTGTTAAGTTTGTAACCGTTAAGTCTAGTAATGTTTGCATATTTAGATCTTTAAGATCATCAAAAGATCATCAAACACACCTTAATGCCCAACAAACATAATCTGAATTATTAAGGTTAGAAGTGACTCAGTCTGTGAGGAAGTATTGTAACTGCCCCCTGACTGGTTTCTCTTTGGCAGCAAC
This sequence comes from Cyprinodon tularosa, assembly GCF_016077235.1. Classification (NCBI taxonomy): domain Eukaryota; kingdom Metazoa; phylum Chordata; class Actinopteri; order Cyprinodontiformes; family Cyprinodontidae; genus Cyprinodon; species Cyprinodon tularosa. The sequence continues at coordinate 650,915 of NW_024039018.1, forward strand.
TGTTGGGATCTGGAGCGGTACCATCCGTCTCCAGCAGAGTGCGCCGTGGATCCTCCTGAAGCTAAGCCCCCAACACACCTGAGGCGCATCTCATCATCAGGAGGACCTGCAGTATATAACCGGCCTTCAGACCTTGCCTCAATGCCGCAGTGTTGATCCAGTTTGGTTAGCACCTAAGCCTAGAACCTCCTGAATCTCTATTGATCTCCCTAGTGATCAGTCTCTCTTCTAACTTTTGTTGTCTATGCTTCACAGGAAACCTGTTCCCTTGGAAGCTCTGGATGAGCTTAACCTGCCGAGCCTGCCCTCAGAGCCAAACCTGAAGACTCTCCTCTGGATTCCTCTGCAGCTCTTGGCTAAGAGCTGGAAACCAAAACCCAAATTCATGTGCTTGTGTTTTTAATAAACTTTATAAAACTTTCCATCTGTTTCCGTGGTGTTCTGCATATTGGGCTTCTCTGAGAACCAATCATGACAGCAACATCTGCCAAATGTAATCATTAGGCTTGTTTCCCTGTTACATGAAGGGCCTCCTTACTGTCATGTTGCATCCTCACTGTCATATTCCAAGTCTTTTTTTCATTTTGTGGTGTGTGTGTATGTGTGTGTGTGCCTGTCTAGCACTCAGAGTGAGGACCATTTTTCCAAGTTCACCATCAGACTGAGGACCAGTTGTTGCAAAGTGAGGACATTTTGCTGATCCTCACATGCTATTTTGCTATTGGTTAGGTCTAGGGCTAAGGTGTCCATTGGGTTAGGTGTGCATTGGTAATAGTTTAGGGTTAGGGCATGGGAAGAGTTGAAAATTACGATGGCAGAACGAGAATGTGTGTAGGGGGATGGGTGTGTGTGTGTGTGCGTGTGGGTAGGTGTACATCTCAGGGTCTAGGCACTACCCTGAGCTGCATGTGCAGTTGGGTGGTAGGGCCAGCATCCTTTGTCCTCTGTTATACCCAATTTAAACTGACCTTGAAAAACCGATCCATGCCGAGACCGGTCCGAGCTCGGATCAGTTAACCAGGCTGAGCTTGGTTCTGACGACCGTTTACACATCACGCTGTCTCGGTTCCTCGACTCCTCGCCTCCTAGTGACGATCTGCGGTATTACTGCCAGTATTGAAGGAAGAAATCAAGCAGTTGGTGGCGGTAATGCACCAAAAGCTGTTTGCTAACCACCATGAAACACAAGAAGAAAAAGACGAAGAGGGAGGGAATCAAGCAAATCAAAATGGCGGCGCCCGTCACATTCAGAAAGTTATGCTTGATTATTATTGCTGCACTTCGGTGTTATTATTTAAAATGCCATTATTTAAAATGTTGCGTGGAGAAGATTTCGATTGTTGTTTATAGTTTAAGAAGAAGTTGGTGTTCTTCTTCTGTTTCCAGAGGGGCATTACCGCCATCTACTGGAATGGAGTGTGAATTGGGATGTGCAGCCAGACGGAGATGACACGTTCTGCTCACTATTTTTATCAGAGAACCGAGCCAGGGAAAAACCGGGCCTAGCCCACCTCTGGAACTGGTCTGCAGTTAGCACGGTCTGGTTGTGTCTAGCTCGGTTCAGTTCAGTTTGCTTTCCATTTACACACGATAATTTACTGAGCTCAGACCGGTCTCAGAACGGTTTTTCAAGGGTAGTGTAAATGGGGTATTAGGTGCTACCTATTGGGGAATGCTTGGCGCGTGGGTGGGGGGGCTGATGCAGGAGTTGAGGTGGGGTAGAGGTTGATGAGTTTGCAGTTGGTACTACTTCTCCTGGATCAGCTCAGATTGGGCTGTTTAGCTTGTTTTGGAGCGGCTTCTGCAGGGATGAGGACTAGAGGCCGGGTTTGTTTAGGTTAGGGTCGTGAACAGCCCTTGTCTTGGCTGGTGACTTCAGCAGTCTTTGGATTACATGTACTCATCAGTGCAGATAACCCCATAGAAAACCAAAGAAGGATAATCCGCCCCAGTCTGTGCTTTGGAGCTTGTTTTAACAAGTCTCTGCACAGACTAGACATTTATTCACATCTGTAGTTAGCTTTAGATGCCCTTAAATACGTATCATAATACATAACACTGTATTTCTCGATAACCTGGATTATCCTCCCTTATTTTATCTGCTTGGATCCGATCTCCTGTCAGACCTGCAGCCTTCAAGGCTTCAGCGTCTGGAACTCTTGTCTTATCAGGGGACCGACTGGAATCATCCTCGTCCTCTGGGCCGAGACTGAACTGTAAAACCAGGTTAGTGACTCACGTGTTCATAATCCTCCTCGGTCAGATTATCATGGTCACTAACCTGTGTTTTCTCTCCTGTAGAGCTCCCTGCCTTAGATGCCTTAGCCGTTGCTACTGCAGAGCCGCAGATCCAGTTTTAAATTAACGCTTTTTAAGTAATCTCACTGTATGTCCTACCTTCCATACTGGATCTCTGTTCTGAGGCATTACAATATATGAGTTGGGATTGCCATCATCTTAAAGTGCACCATCCATATTTTTTGCATTTTTTAATTTGACCTTTCTTAAGTCAGATGAATGGGTCATGATAAGACATATCATGGAGCATAAAAGGATGTGGAGATCCAACTAAAGGTGGAAAAGGTTCTACCATAATGCAACAGTCTTCCATTATGGGAAAGGAACTGATTGTTTGTGTACAGGCTTTCTGATTTACAACAGTATAAAATGATCTTAAACATGAAAACCAAAAGATATTAATGAGCAAAGTCTTTGACGATCCTGAAGCCATGTGAATCAAACCAGTATTTGTATCCATACCTTTTAATAAGCCTCACCTGGCTTCCTGTGCAGCATGTGGTTGGCCTCCACAGCTGTGATCTGGGAGACTGTGGTGAAAACGTGAGCACAGTGCACTGCTGCTCGTTCCAGGCAGTACCGATGGTAGATCTGCCTCTCTCCTGCTTCCTTGTCAACATTGAACTGCAGCACAAAAGTATTGGATGTGATTTAAAGCTGGACAATTACAACTAAAACTTAGTAAAAACAGGATATAAGCAAGTTTTTCTTTGTGTTATTTGAAAAGGTGTACATTTAGTTCATTAATGTATTTTTATCATCTCTGTGTTTAGTTGATTCTCCAACGGTTTGGTCAGCCATCATACGTACACTTGCGTTGCTATTAGTTGGATTATTAGATTGAGCTAAGTAACAGTTGGTTTCTGTACATCTATTATAAGCTCAGTACTCAATTTTCGGTTACATTCAATGATGCTGTTATATAGACTCCTGGGACTCTGGGGAAACTTTAGATGTTGGGAGCCAAAATTTCCTATGTGCAGCTTCGGGTCTTGGTTGATGTTAGGAATCCAGTTTGTATGTGTTGTGTTTTTGTGTTTTCTCCCTCCACCACCAGGTGGCGCCCGGTTCTCTTTGGCCCTTCCACACAACTGCGGATGGTTGCCTCATTATCTGAGGATTCTTAAGCTGCTGACTGCCACAACCTCGACGCCAGAGTGTTTGCCAGTTTTGGGTACTCTAGCCAAGCTGTGTTTGCTGAGTCAAACTGAGTTTTTTTCTGCCTGAGCCCTAACCTTGTTGTTTTTGTCTTTGCCTCTCGGCAGGAAGTCATCCTGCAAACTGGATGTTTTGGCCTTCTCCCCCCTGGAAGGATCGTTTGAGCTTCACACCGAGCAGGGGATGCAAACTGGATGTTTGGACCTTCTCCCCCCGAAAGGATTGTTTGAGCTTCACATTGAGCAGGGGATTAATCTCCACAGGAACCTTTCAAGTACTTCAGGAAATTTAAGTGGCAGTCAGCTCCATCGCTCCTCAAGGAACCAACCAAACCTGAGTAAACCCTGTCCAACCTCCAACGAGTCAACCAAATTCTGGAATAACCCACACCGACTGGATTCTGGGTAGGACACCTTTTCTGGAAACGTCAGTCCCGTTTCAGTTTTTGGTTTTTGCAAGTCGATGCTCAATTTTCCCACTGAGCCTGAACTAAACTCTGAACTTCCCTTCTCACTTCCAGGGATGTAGAACATAAAACACTTGGGAAAAGACTTTAAAAATCAATTTGATGTTAAATAACTAGACAATTAGAACCGTCCCTTGCCTTAACTACCATTTTTAAAGATCTCTGCTCACCTAACAGACACGGTGACAATGCCTGTTAGAAGCCAAGAAACTTCAGTTTCCAACTATATTATTGTGAAGTTGTTCCTACAGACAGTGTGGAAGCAATCACTGAACACATGACTTTTTTTTTTTAACCAATATTTTCCGATATCTATGAAGGAATTATGGGATGTGTCTGCTGCATGTTCTGTAGGAGTTTCATCTGTCTACTGTAGCTAATTGTGTCTTGGTCAAATTAACAATGTTCCAACTGTCCCCACTCTCCACTATTGCATTTAACACTGACATTTACCTCTAATTTACCAGTATATTACCGGTAATGGCTCATAAGCTAAAATCTGTTCACACCGTACCTCTAAACGGACTCCCTAACATTAAAAATGGAGGTCTACCCCATTAGGACCATAAGGCCCGTTGGTCCCCATAAAGTTAGAAAATATACCAAAAAACGGTCCTAAAGAAATATGTACACACACACACGATTTCCTTTCATATTGCACTCATTTCTATGGCAAAACCCAAACCCAACACATGCCTAACCCTAAACCTTAACCCCTCCAAGAGGGGGACTAATGACCCCTCCTCTTGGGGTCATTAGTTCCCACAAGTACCTATGAATCCGTCATGATCTGGCATTCTTTAGTTCTGTGTAAGTTTTCATTTTGGGTGCTCAGGTATGCTTTCTTTCATGCTGAGGTGTCAAGTAACGAAGTACAAATAGTTCCTTACTGTACTTCAGTTCACTTTTTAGGTATCTATACTTAACTTCATTACTTATTTTTCTTCCTACTTCTGACTTCTACTCATTGCATTTTCACAGAAGTATCAGTACTTTCTATTCTTACATTTTTAAAACAAACGTTACTTGTTACTCTTTAATGCAGAGGTCAGGGATTAGCGGATCGCCGTCCAGTGTTATGCTGAAGAGTGCATCCCTGCCGAGATATGCATCCCCAGTCGCGGAAGCGCGCCTCGCTCTGTACAACTGCGACTATTAACGAGGAAAATGGATTAAATATGACCAATGCAACTACTTGTTGTTATATTAATGATATAAAAACGTTTAAATATTCCTCTCATGGGAACAAAATAGTGGTTATTTGGCAGATTTATTTACAAAAGTACGGGTGTTATGAACGACATTAAATCCAAAGATTTTGTCCGAGGTACGGCTGATTTATTTGTTGCAGTCTCTTGTTATTTACACACAACAACAAACAGTGATAGTCGATGTGAGTTTGGAAACTGCAAAGCTTTGTCTTAAGCGGAAAATCAAACGCGCATCTACACAGACCAGTGTGATGCATTCACGAGCGTCAGATAGCTATGATGCATTCAGGAGCATGGGACATTTCATACTTACAAGGAAAGAGAAAGAGACAAACGGAACAGAACTTGGTTCTGTTCCGTTTGTCTCTTACTCTTTCCTTGTCTCTTTCTCTTTCCTCGTTTATGGTTACCCTGGTTTAATGTTTCTAAATATTTATTTCCCGTCATGTGCTCCATCCAATGCAGATCATTGGCTCCACCCACATCTAGTGAAAACTAGTGTAATTGGATGAGTCATATAACGCAAACACTCATTGGTTAGCTAAAGGAAATCATCAGAAGCAAGCAGGTGTTCTTCTAACTGCTAACGTGAATTGTCTATGCCATGCTACAATGTCGGATTCAGAAAAATATGTTGAAATGTCTGAAAGGTCGGACACAGGCGAGAGCGTATCGGGAGATGGAGACCAACAAGACCTCCCTCATCCTTGGCCCCATCTCAGAGAATTTTTAGAAATAGTTTAAAAAATTGAGCTTTCAATTTATATAGTGGGGTCTGGATGTTTTTTAAAGGTTACTTTATACTTTTATACTTGAAGTAGTTTTTGGAGCACATACTTTTTACTTTTACTTAAGAAAAGAGGTCAAGTTGATACTTCATCTTTTACCAGAGTGTTTTTAAACTGCAGTATTTATACTTCTACTGAAGTAACAAATGTGTGAACTGTTGACACCACTGATTTTATGTTATTCTGTTTTGTGAAGGTTTATGTCATTGTTGAATTCTTAGTTTTACTCTTCCTTGTTATCTCTTTTCATCATTTTTACTATTATCTACTCTTTGTCTTGTTTTAGATAGTTATTCTTCCTCTTATACTTAGGTTATGTTCTCCATGGCTTCAGTTATCTCCAGTTCCTTCTCCTATCCTATTTTTCCCTGTGGTTATTCCTTATTTTCTAGTCATTCTCTTCATTTCTTCATGTATGTTTCTCTCAAGCTTCTTTATTTTTTGGATCCTGAGTTCAAAGGCTGTTGCTTCTGGATTTATGTTTTTGTACCAGCTACTTCACCGTTAAAACTCAAAGTAATATCCGCAACTCTGCATTTGTGTCCACAACAACATCCACCAACCCTGACGGTCCACATAAAGGAGCATACTGGTCCTCACAGGGTAACAAATACACACACACAAACATGTGTTACATTATCCTTGTGGGGGCTTCCTGTTGACTTTCATTCATTTCCCATGCATGTCTATGGCAAACCCAGACCCTAAGCTTTACCATTACCAACACATGCCTAAACTAAACTTAATTCACAGCTTCGTCCTAAAGGGTTCTGCAGAACGATGACTCACTCTGTGGTTATTGAGGAGAGGAATGTGATGAAGTAGAAACAGCAGACATGCTCCCATCAAACAATCAAGTTTTTGCTTGCCTGAGGTGTCTTTTTTTTCTTTTTTGAAAAAGCATAAATGCGTTAAAGAGAGGATAAATCTGATGTTATGAATATTTACCTCTGCTGTTTCTGCTGGCATCCTGCACACAGCATCAGAATCATTTCCCTTCAGATGTCTATGGATGGCATGGGCCATCACTAATACTAGCTAACATGATCAAATAGGTACGATCAACACATTGATTAAAACTTCATTCTCTCTGATCTGTGGTCCCCACTAGCTTTCTAACCCTTTTTCTTGTTTACTACAGCAAAGTGTAACATCAACATATGACATCATTGGCTCATTTTTTCCATCCACTAAATGGACAGAGCTAATTGCAGGTCTATCAGGCTATGAAAGTCTGTAGATGAAGCATGCAAACACAACTCTTTGTTAAACCCTGTAGATATCAATGTATGCACGCTACTCACAGTACCAGGTTGTTTACCTGCTCAAGAAGCCGCTTGTCTTAAAATGACAATATTAAAAAAATGAATTAATGTTATTCAGTGACTAGAATCAGAGAAGCACCCGTAGACTGGAGGTCATCTGTCAATTATCCATTCAGCAGGTAAGCAATCGTCAGCTCTGCGCTGACCTTTTAGGAAGTGAGCAGTGGGCCCAATTAAACGCATCACAGCAAGTCAACCTAAAGCCGTTCAAAATGACTAATCATGCTCTAAATGGTTGTAAAATACCAAAACCTTTCAATGTGCAAATAGGTCTAATAGCTGCTAAGGGGGTGTTTCTATCAACAGCAAAGTGGTGATTTCTAAAACTTTCTTTAAAGCTGTTTATTGAAATGATGCAAACAAACAAAATCAGAAACATTTCTGAAAATATGAGCAAATACACAGGGACCAGTTCAAGGTTCATACCAATTCAAATTGGTTCTTTATGACCTAGTTAAACCACCCAAACTTTAATACCAAAATCTGTATGGGCAGCTAATCCTCTAAAGACAAGTTTGACAAGTTAGAAAATCATCAAATAATTATTTGAAGAGTCAGATTTATATTTTATTTGAACAGTTGCTGTTTTAAAGATGTTAATATGAGGACATCTCGTGTTGGGCAGATCTTAGAAAGAAAGCAGCTTCATTTATTCATTGCAGCTAAACTACTGTTTGGAGCAAGCCAGCGGACATGTTTGATGGAAAACTTTCACATTTAATGTTATAAAACCTTGGTCAAATCTATTCTTTATGCATCTTCGGCTTCACCCCTATTCCACAGCCAAACTTGCTCTCAAAGTATTTTTAGACATTGAGGGGTAGATTGATCAGTCCCATTCCCAGTAACTGGGACACTGGTTTACCTTCAGATACAGTAGAAGCTAATTCCCCTTCTGAGAAAAATGACACTAAATGTGAATCTGCAGCTCATCAAATACATCTACAAAAGCTCAAATTGTTTGGTTTTTTTTTTTATGATAAAATAACATTTTCAAGCTGTTTGTGAAGTTTATCTGATGGCTTCCTACATGTTCCAGGACTGTCTTTGAGAAAGACCAATCAGAGCGCCCAGAGGCCTCGAACCCAATCTGCACCTTTCCCACCTTCTTGGTGGCAGACATATTCACAAGTCATTTTTTGCAAGTCCAAGTCAAGTCTCAAGTCTTGAGTAGGCCAGTTGCAATATTAATTTAAATTAATCGCACAATTAATTCTAATCACATGATTAATAAAAATAAGTTCAATCATTTGAGTGCTTGCTTGTTGTTCCTTGTGTTTTCATCTCCTTCACTGAGACGGTATAGCTTAAAGGTCGCTATTATATCTATGGAATGATCATTATCTCTAACTGGTAAGTGAAAAGCACATGCCTATATGTCACGTAGCGTTGCGTCAGTGATGTCAGTGCTACATGACTGTTTGACAGCCCCTCTGCCGTTTTTTTTTATTTTTAACCTCTGCTGTGTACGGGTAAGGTGAGCGGCGATCAGTCAAGTTAGTAAAACAAAAAACACTTAAAAAATAAAATATTGTTCACAAGTCGGAAATCGCGAGTCTCGGTCGAGTCTGAAGTCCCTCAAATGCAAGTCTAAGTCGAGTCCGAAGTCATTAAATATGCAACTTAAGTGCGACTCGAGTACGAGTCACAAGCTCGAGTCCCCACCTCTGCTTGGTGGCGTAACAAATGATGCCCCATCATATTACAGTTCTCAGTATTGTAAAAAAGATTACATGAAACTGGAACAATTCAAGTACAATTATTTCAAAAAATGTAATGTATCAGATTTTATGTCTGTGTATAAAAATGTATTCCTGGTTGAATACATACAATGAGAGTGCTGGGTTCAAAGCACATTGGAAAACAGAACCACGCATTTCAACCACCATGGATGTCACAATCTGCTTTTCTGGGCTTTTGAGTCTTTTTAAGTTTTCATTCTGGTTCTCAGTTGTCCTTTAATTTATGTTATACTGTTTTGTTGTCAAGATTTATATTATTTAGATTTTTTTTCTTTTACTCTTGTTATTTCTTTCAGTTATCTAGTTTTTGGTATTTATTTATTCCTTGGTTCAGTTTTAGTTATTCTTTCTGTTATGTTTTCCATGGCTTCATAGTTATATGAAGTTATCTCCAGTCCTTCCGCTTATCCTCTAGTTCTCCCCTCGGTCATTCTATAGTTTGCAATTATTAGTTTTAATAGCTGATTACTCAATGGTCCTGTCTCCCATATACAGGTGCTGGTCATAAAATTAGAATATCATGAAAAAGTAGATTGATTTCAGTAATTCCATTTAAAAAGTGAAACTTGTATATTATATTCATACATTACATACAAACTCATATATTTCAGATGTTTATTTTGTTTAATTTTGATGATTACAAATGACAACAAATGAAAATCTCAAATTCATCATATCAGAAAATTAGAATATTGTGAAAAGGTTCAAAATTGATGGCCCCTGGTGCCACACTCTAATCAGCTAATTAACTCAAACCACCTGCAAAAGCCTTTAAATGGTCTTTCAGTCTAGTTCTATAGGCTACACAATCATGGGGAAGACTGCTGACTTGACAGTTGTCCAAAAGACGACCATCGACACCTTGCACAAGGAGGGCAAGACACAAAAGGTCATCGCTAAAGAGGCTGGCTGTTCACAGAGCTCAGTGTCCAAGCACATTAATAGAGAGGCGAAGGGAAGGAAAAGATGTGGTCGAAAAAAGTGTACAAGCAAGAGAGATAACCGCACCCTGGAGAGGATTGTGAAACAAAACCCCTTCAAAAATGTGGGGGAGATTCACAAAGAGTGGACTGCAGCTGGAGTGAGTGCTTCAAGAACCACCACACACAGACGTATGAAAGACATGGGTTTCTGCTGTCGCATTCCTTGTGTCAAGCCACTCTTGAACCACAGACAGCGTCAGAAGCGTCTTGCCTGGGCTAAAGAGAAACAGGACTGGACTGCTGGTGAGTGGTCCAAAGTCATGTTCTCTGATGAAAGTAAATTTTGCATTTCCTTTGGAAATCAAGGTCCCAGAGTCTGGAGGAAAAGAAGAGAGGCACTTCATCCACGTTGCTTGAAGTCCAGTGTAAAGTTTCCACAGTCAGTGATGGTTTGGGGTGCCATGTCATCTGCTGGTGTTGGTCCATTGTGTTTTCTGAGGTCCAGGGTCAACGCAGCCACATACCAGGAAGTTTTAGAGCACTTCATGCTTCCTGCAGCTGACCAACTTTTTGGAGATGCAGATTTCATTTTCCAACAGGACTTGGCACCTGCACACAGTGCCAAAGCTACCAGTACCTGGTTGAAGGACCATGGTATCCCTGTTCTTAATTGGCCAGCAAACTCTCCTGACCTTAACCCCATAGAAAATCTATGGGGTATTGTGAAGAAGAAGATGCAATACACCAGACCCAACAATTCAGAAGAGCTAAAAGCCACTATTAGAGCAACCTGGGCTATCATAACACCTGAGCAGTGCCACAGACTGATCGACTCCATGCCACGCCGCATTGCTGCAGTAATACAGGCCAAAGGAGGCCCAACTAAATACTGAGTGCTGTACATGCTCATACTTTTCATGTTCATACTTTTCAGTTGGCCAACATTTCTATAAATCCTTTGTTTTTATTGGTCTTCAGTAATATTCTAATTTTCTGATATGATGAATTTGAGATTTTCATTTGTTGTCATTTGTAATCATCAAAATTAAACAAAATAAACATCTGAAATATATGAGTTTGTATGTAATGTATGAATATAATATACAAGTTTCACTTTTTAAATGGAATTACTGAAATCAATCTACTTTTTCATGATATTCTAATTTTATGACCAGCACCTGTATACTCCTCTACAGTTCCTTAATGCTGGATTCTCTTCATTCTTTATGTATGCTTCTCCCCAAGTAGCTCCTAGTTTTGGGTCCTGTGTTTCATCCAAGCAACCATCCATCCATCTAGGGGTCACCCTGGACAGGTCGCCAAACTGTCGCAGGACAAGTTTCCTGAGTTCCATACTTGTATGAATTTATGCTTCAGTTACCATCTACCTCCAGGTTCCATCTCTGCATTTGGGTCTTCTAAAATCCATTAAGCTTGACATTGGGGACTCAATGGGGTTTGGTGTGTGTTGGCTTTTAATGTCTGTCTGAGGAGGGGAGTGTGTTACCATGGCAGCGCTCCAAGGCAGCGGCCAAGAACAGCTTCTCTTGACAATTTCACAGAATATGTTGCTTAAAACTATAGAAACTAGACTTCAAACCAGCATCTATAATCGCCAATTAACACTAGAAATCCCTGTCACGGTCTTGGTTCTGTTATGTTTTCTTTTTTTCTTTGGAGTTTTCAGTTTTACTTTGCTCCATGATTTCTAGTTTTAGTTTAATTCTTATTTTGTTGTGTTCTCTGGTTATTTTTCAGGTTTTTATCTGTTGCCCTCTGCTGCCCTCTTGTGTTCCCTTTTTTCCCTAGCTCCTTTCCAGTCTGCTCTGTTCACACCTGCTCCCAATCTGCTCGTTAGTCCTCTCTTTGTTCAGTCTCCCATAAATGCACTCCTTATGCAGTTCTCCAGTGCTGGTTCCTCGTCTAACTTCCTCCAACTCCGTCTAACTGTTTCTTCCTCATCGTGATGTTTCCCCCAGATGTCTCCATGGTTTCTGGTTTGTTTGACTTTTTTTCATGTTTGACTTTTGGATATTTGGATTCCTGCCTCAGCTGTCTGTTTACCTTCATTAAATCAACAAGAAACTCACTTCTGCCTCCCTGCTTCTGCATTTGGGTCCTCAAACCACAACCTAATCCTGACAATCCCAGAGATACGATAATCTTCGTCAGAATCCCCCCAACTGTACTTCACAACTCATGAATCCCTTTTCAGATGTAAATGTAGCATTAGCGCTGTTGCTGGAGAATTCAATTTAATTCAGTTTATTTCTATAGCGCTAATTCATAACACACGTCATTTTAAGGCACTTTCCAGTTCACCAGATCATCCAGTCAGATTGATTCAAAGTTTTCTATCTAAGGAAAACCAGTTGATTGCATCGGCTCATTGAATCAAATGCAATCCCTCACTCTAAGCATGCTCGTAGTGACCGTGGAGAGGAAAAACTCCCTTTTAACAGGTAGAAACCTCCAGCAGAACCAGGCTCAGTGTGAGCGGCCATCTGCTGAGGCCTTTCAGTTTCGGTTTCAGCTAAAGTCTCTCTCTTTGAGAGTGTTTTACCTGAGAGCGGGGGGGAAAAAAATCATATTTGTAATTAAATATAACTAGGTCTACGTCATCAGTGTCGCCATCACCGGGATGATTTCAGCGGAGCCACCAGCGCAGTGAACGGATGATAACTGATCTGTACAATGCAAATAGCTGCATGAGCTGGAACGCTGTAGAAAGCAAGAATATTTGTACAATAATGACCATTATTCATTTGGTGGGAAATATAACTCAAGCAATCTCTCCTCTCTCTCTCCTTTCACCTCCGCTGCAGACATGCAGACAACATCGTGAAACTGCAGTAAAGTTGGCAATATGTTCACAGATTCTGCTTTTCCGGATTAATAACTCGTCGGCAGATGATTTATTCTACAAAACAGACACCTGTCCGCAACCACAGCAAGGCAGACAGTGAGCTACAACTGTAGTTTCCTTAAAAGGAGTCTCCTATCACGCTTGGAGAATTACATTGGACCCTATGCAGAGCTCGCTGCGCCAAAAATGCTGTTTTGCAAGTTGCAAAATAATCCGCGTCACCAAGTAGAGGTGGATTATTATCACATTTATTGCATTCGAAAATAATACTTTTCTGAGGAATTTCCAAAGCCTAAATGACAAATGGCATATCTATTTTATTATTATTAGAATAAGTATAAAATGAGCAATGACTACAATATAGATCATGGTACTGCCTTCAAACTTGTAGGATACACAGATTGTCAGGACTCCTGTTTTGTATCTGTTTTTCTGTGTTTGTCTCCCTTCATCCACTAGGAGGCGCCTGGTTCTGGTTCGCCTCCTCACACACCTGCGGATGGTTTCCTCATTAAACACAGTGTTCTTAAGCTGCTGACTGCCACTACCTCGACGCCAGAGTGTTTGCCAGTTTAGGGTACTCTAGCCAAGCTGAGTTTTTTGCTGAATCAAGCTGAGTCTTTTGTCAACCTGAGTTTAACTTTGTTTTGTGTTTGCCTCTTGGCAGGAAGCTGTCCTGCTAACTGGATCTCTCGGACCTTCAAAACCTGGAAAGATAAACTGAGCTTCAAACTTAGCTGGGATTCAAACAGGAGGTTTGGATCCACTTTCCCCAAGAGATGGTTTGAGCTTTCACTGAGAAAGGGATTACTCTCCACAACGACCCGTTCAAGTCTCGCAGGAAATCTAAGTGGCAGTTAGTATCGCCGTTCTCCAACAATCAACCGCATTCTGGGTAAAACCTGTTCCGCCCTCCACCGGATCATACAGACACTGGAACCACAGCACACAGACAGGAGTCAAGGACTCAACAACTTCACTGGAAACGTGAGTCGGAAACCAAAACCTCTTCAAGTTTCACAAGTCAAATTCCCCACTGAGCCTGAACTAAACGCTTTGTCTTCCATTCAACTTTGCAGATCCGGTTGAGCAGTGTTCTGAGCAACGCTTCTCCCCGTTTACTTCTTCAATAAAACCCGTTAAACCTTTTTCCTGGTCTCTCTGTTCGATTTTCTGCATTTTTGGGTCAGAACTTTGAAACATCATGACACAGATAACCTCATCTGGATCAGACTACAACTCTTACTTTGGGAAGATTGGCCAAAATGTATTTTTGGTGACTTTTTTCTTTGTTATTACCAGCATATAATAGCAAATAATTACACTATAGATGATTGTAGTGCCACCAAACTTGTGGCAAACATAAATAGCATCATGTAGTTAATACTAAAACTCTTACTTTCAGAATATGTGCTAAACTATTTTTTCAGAGTTTTTAATTGTTTTTATAAGCAAGCCAGGTGTGCAATCTCTGCAACAGGAACCACAGCACTGAGCGTTGTGTGCACTGCACAAAGTATACCTGTCACTAATGCAGGAAGGACTCACCTTGGGTTTGTATAAACTGCTAAGTGGGACAATTGTAGCTTCATATGTAGTGCTTTTCCTTGGGTGAAAAAAATGTTACTGCTATACTGAAATCATACTGTTTGACAAAATGGATAATCTCCGACTGTAACTCTCATCAAGGAAGGAGATTATTAACTGCTGCGCCATCATTCTGACGAAGTCGTGGCTGCATCCAGCAATACCGGACAATGCTATTAGCCTGGAGGGGCTAATGCTATACCACGCCGATAGGAACAAAGAGTGGTGGACTCCGTGTTTACATCAACAACAGCTGGTGTAAAAATGCTAGATCAGTCGCCAGCTTCTGCTCTCCTGACATCGAGTTTCTGATTGTTAACTGCAGACCGTTCTATCTGCCCAGAGAGTTCAGTGTGGTTAGCATCACTGATGTTTATGTGCCCCCCAGCGCTAACACTAAAGAGGCCATGAAGACTCTATACCAGGATATCTCCGAGCTCCAATCTGCACACAGAGGGTGTTTTCATCATTGCCGTGGATTGTGACGGAGGAGCCGTCATCAGCTGGGACTTAGTTCCAGGCAAAGAAAGGATAGGCTATTGGTTTAATTCCTATTTTGTTGTAGTTTCTAGATTTATGTTAGTTCTCAGGTTTTTCTGTTGTCCTCTGTTGCCCTCTTCTGTGTGTGTTCCTTTCCCCTTCGCTCCCTCATTGTCTTCTCTCACACCTGCTCCTTATCAGCTCGTTAGCCCTGCCTTTGTCTCAGTCAGCTATATATACTCTTTTTTCATTTCATTTCATTTATTGTTTATTTGAAAGGGGACAGTGTACATTAATAAACATTAAAACAATGTAAATATACCCGAGTTAGCTAAGGAGTGCTAATTTTCATCGGTAGTCCCCCAGCCAGATATTAAAAAGGCAACCTTAAAAATAAACACAAGTATAAAATCACAAGATTAAATTACAATACCAATTACATAAAAACATTATGGTCAAGAAGTAAAATGTATGTAAAATTATTAAAAATATATTGTAAAATTATTTAAATACACACTAAAAACCTTAGTGTCCACAAATTTGGCTCTCTACAAGCCATTTTTTTGCATTCTTTTTGAATGAAGGGAATGACAAAGAGTCTCTGATAGTTTCTGGCACTGTGTTCCATTGTTGAGATGCTCTTACTGAGAAAACAGCCTGACCAAAGGCTGTTTTTCTCTGGGGGAGGATGCATTCTTCCCTCACTACCGCTCTGGTTACCCTGACCTCACTGGATCTGAACTGTACAAAGTCACATAGTGGAGGTGGTGCTAAACCATGTCTGATTTTATAAATTAAACAGATGTTTTTGAATTTGATAAGATTGTTCCAGGTAAGTAACTGATATTTCCTCAGAATACTACAATGGTGGTAGTGGTAAGGTTTTTTATCCAGTATTTTTAATGCTTGTTTATATAATGTTTCTAATGGTTTTATTGTAGTAGAGTGAGTATTGGACCAACTTATTATACAATATGTTATATGGGATAAAATCATGGAGAAAAAATATGATTTAGCAGCTTCAGTTGAAAGAAAATCTCTAATGAATCTGAAGTTTGCTAAACTTAATCCTATTACGAACCTTTTGGATATGAGTTTTGAAATTGAGATGCGAATCTATATGTAAACCTAAATATTTATATTCAGTGACGACCTGTAATCTTTCTCCAGATATTAAAATTTCAGGTTCTATATTTATGAGGTTGTTTTTTGAAAAAAAACATGGTAACTGTTTTAGATATGTTCAGTTGCAGACAGGATTGCTCAAGCCAGGTTGACATCAGTGACATGGCCTCAGTTAGTTTTGCGGCAACTTCCTCTGTGGATTTTCCATAAGCCAAGATAGCTGTGTCGTCTGCATACATCAAAGTGTCACAGTTCTTGCACACAGATGGTAAATCATTAATATATAGACTGAAAAGAATTGGTCCTACAATTGATCCCTGTGGAACACCAGTTGATAATAGTAAGGGGGTGGAATTGTATTGGTCAATTCTTACACTTTGAGAACGAGATGAAAGGTATGAACTAATGAGGCTAATGAATTTGGGGGAAAAATTAAATGTACTGAGTTTGTACAGTAAAATGGAATGATTAACTGTATCAAAAGCTTTACGAAGGTCTAAAAAAATTGCTCCCACTATCCTTCCTTTGTCCATATTGGATTAAACCTTTTCCAGAAAATAACTTGTTGCCGTCTCTGTAGAATGATTAACCCTAAATCCAAACTGCATTGAGTGTAAAGGAAAGGAACTGCAATTAAGATGATTAATGATTTGTTTAGCAACCAGTTTTTCAAAAACTTTAGATAATGTTGGCAAAATGCTAATAGGTCGATAATTAGATGTCAGAAGAGAGTTGCCACCTTTAAATATGGGAATGACGCTAGCAAATTTCCATGGCTCAGGAAATTTCCCTTGGTCTAGTGACATATTAATGATGTGTGTTAGTGGACCAATAATTGACTGACCTATTCGTTTTAACATGTGTGTGTCTATCCCATACACGTCTTTTGCTCTTGAATACTTAAGCTGTTTAATTGCCTTTTCCACATCGGATATGGATACAGATGTTGGATTTAGTGGGGGCTCAATTAACAATTCTGAACTAATGGCAGGTATGTTGTTATATTTCACAGGAAAACTTTTGACTATGGTCTCAACAGAATCAACAAAATATTAATTTAGTGTCTGTGCCACATCAGACTGATCCTGCAAAAGCATGCCATTGTTCTTCAACTGTATTAAATTGTTACTGGGAACAGTTTTACCTGTTAATTTATTAATCTGTTCCTAAATAGCTTTTGGGTTTTCCATGACAGTTTTTAATAATTGTGATAAAAAAGTCTGCCTTTGCTTTTCGTAGTTGTCTTGTCACTTTATTCCGTAATGAAACAAATTTTTGTCTCTCACAAGATAGTTTGGACTTATTGGCTTTTTTAAGGGCATTATCTCTGTCTTTCATTAATTGTTTGATGTCGTCACTGAGCCAGGGAAGAGAACACTTTCTGCTTTTGTGTTTAATTGTCACTGCAAATTCATTAATTTTTGTCTGTAAGCATTCAGTGAATTTCTGACTAATTATTTCTAGTTTATTATCCAATAGTAAAATGTCCCAGTTCATATTTCTTATTGCAGTGTGAAATTGTTCCTGTTTATTCCTTGGAATGCCAATGAACTCCTTCTTTCCGGAATAGGCTGAGAATCGCTGTCTGGTTAACTTTCTTGTTGTCAGCACCATGTTATGATCTGAGAGACCAGTCAACATATTGTATGATTTTGTGATCCGTTCAGGATGATTGGTAAAGATTAAGTCAATTTTAGTGCTACAAGTGTTTGTAATCCGTGTCGGTCCATTAACCATCTGGACAAAATTAAATCCATCCATAATTTGCTGAAGTTTTTTCCTTGTACTGTAACTGTCCCAATGTAGATTGAAATCACCCATCACTATAACCTCCTTTTTGAAATCACACTGCTTTAAAATTTCTTTGAATTTATCATAAAAGTCTATCTTTGCAGATGGTGGTCGATATAGGACTATTAATGTGAGAGACATCTGAGGTGCAAGAGATAAATTTACTCCAACACATTCTAAATCAGTTGGAGTTTTCCACTGGATTTCACTGCACTGTATGTTATCTCTCACATAAATCATTACCCCTCCCCCTTTGCCGTCAGCTCTATCTCTCCTGTATGAGACATACCCCGGAACTAAATGCGCAGCAGTAGGGGAATTATTATGCAGCCAAGTTTCAGATAGGCAGAAATAATCCAGATTTGATTCCGTCATCATGTGGATAATTTGTTCGCTTTTTGATTTTAAGCTTCGGATATTTAAATGCCCGCCAAAGAGACCTTTTGGTTTGACTTTATGATCCCAGATTATGCGTGCATTATTTACAGTGTGAACGACCTTCCACTTCCGGTTCATGCGTATCGCTTTATTTACTGTGTAGCGTTTATGGATGTTGGCGGTGCTCACTGCGCCGGTTCCACAAGGATTCTCTCCGTTGGGTCCCTCCGCCATGCCGTTCACATCCGCGGGAGACGCACCCGTCGCTGCAGGACGTCCACCCAGCGAACCACGGCGAAATCCCGGACCGTCTGGACTCGAGCGCCGCACAGAAGCACCACCAAGCTCAGGGTTGACAACGGCAGCGGCTGATGCACTCTCCACGTACGTGAACCGCTGCCTCCCCGGGGAATCACGCCGCAGATCCAAACAACCATCCGCACAGGAACCAATCCTATCGGTCCATCTCAGGTCGATGCAGGGGTTCACCTGAGCCATCGCCGGGTCCCTGCAGACACCACCTGGGAGCACCGCCGCTGGGGATGCACTGGAGCCACAGGTAGCGTTAGTCGCATCAGGAAGGTTTGCTCTGTCTGTTGTTTGACCAGTTGGACCTGGACACTGGTGGATGTCACCCGACAAAAGTAGGCAAAGGCATATTATCATCGCATTGTTTGTTGATTTCTTACAAGGCGTTTCTTTGCGTTTTTTCCTTTGGTGGTAGCGATTTGAAACGGCAAGTGTAACAGCCAAGGTGTACTCTCCATACCCAAAAACGCCATTGATCTTGCTTGTTTGCTTGCGCCAATGCGCCTCTTTGTCAACCCAGTTGTTTAAAATGTTATTAAAAATTGTGTCCTTAGTATAGCAGTTTTTTATCGGCAGTGTGGACTTTACAAAAAATGTGTAAAGTAGCAGAGCGACCAGCACACCTGTACTTCCTACCGCCATTGTTTCCCTCTGGTCACCATCTCTCTCTGCTGCACTCCTTGTTGGTTCCTTGTTGTTGCTGGTCCTGTCGTCGCTGTTGTCTTCTAACCTCGTCTCTACCAGGCTCCTCGTGCATGTTTTACTAAACTTTTACAAGCATCAAAACTGAAGCAGCATGCGCGTTTTTGCTGCTCTTTCTGCTTTAGGTGTGAATAGAGTGCCCAATATCCCCCATACCCATACTGATGTTGCTCCTGTCTCCAAGGACAGGGACTCTTACCTTATCCAAGTTGTTGTAAAAGTCAACACTCCCAGCACACAGATATCTTCCAAGCAGAGTTGCATGGGTAGTAAAGACTGTTGCCATAGGAATGTTGCGGGAGCGAGACAGAATAAGCCCAGGCCCTGCCTGCCATTCATGGAAGTGACCAATGACATTGGGCTTGTCTCCAAGTGTGTCTGTGAGCTAACAAGCATAAACCAAACAGATGTTAGATGATCACGGGTTGTTAAATCATACATTGACACGTCTGAAAAACAGGTGGAGACCTTTTTCCACTGAAGTGAGATCAAAAATCAACAAACCTCTTTGAAGAACCAGGCAATTAATGAGCCCAGAAGGAGTGAGTCGTTGGCCTCCCGGTCATGATATGGCAAACCAATATGGCAGGTCTCCCATAAGTCCCCCTTCCATCGGTCCAAGTTCCACGCTGCAGAGCAGATGTCGAACAGGATGACATACGGGCTGCCCTCAATCAGCCAGCGGCCAAAATGAACCTGAAGCAGCGGACAGAAAAGCCCAGGAAGAAATATGACAAGATGTCATTGTGTTTAAAACCTTGTTTTTTCAGAATTTACCTACAGGCACTAATGTTCACCAGTTTTAAAATCTTATTAAGCAGTAAAACTGAAGAAGGTTTATGCTACTTTTACACAGCAGGTATTGATGTCATAAGCTAATTTATTTCTTAACTGTGGTGATTCGGCTTCTGCCTTAATTTAAACGCTATCAGATTTCAGTCTTACCAAAAAGTTCAGGTTTGCATCATCTTTGCCCTTAGAGGCCCCAGCAGAAGACAAAAATGTCTTCTAACTCCAACAACTTCAACTTCTAAATTACTGTTTAACAGAGTCACTTTCACCATACGAATAATAAAACCTGTGTGCTGTCTTAGCTAACATTTAAACGTAAACAAATTCACTTTTGATCATTGTAATTGGCAATATTTGGTAGTAAAAAATATTTATTGTCAATAAAACACAAAGGAAAAATCATCCTGATGAATTTCATATACTGAAGCAGTAAAAAACTGAGAATGAAGGGTTTAAGATTCATGGTTATATTTGCTGAATATAGGGTTCTCAATGTGGCACAAGAGTTCGGATTAAATACTACATTTATTTGTCATATGGTAACAAATAAATGGTGAAACTGTCCAGATGAAGTAGCATTTAACATGAGTATAACATGTTTAAATGAAGTTGTCACAGCAGTAGGACAACTAAATATGCATTAAGATTTAAAGAAAAAACATGGATACAGTTCAAACAGGCCAGACTCTCCTGCTTATGATTATCATCTCTATACAAAATTATAACCGAAGACAGATCGATTTTCAGTTATAATCTGTGGAGCAGTCAGTAGTTATTTATGATTGTATTGTACTGGTTGAAAAAAAAAAAAACATGTTTGGTTACTTTAGTAAAGAATGACCCCACATGGTGAGCACAATATGTAGGGATGGTCTGGTAATGATGATTTAGTATTGTTGTTTTATATATATATATATATATGTATATATATATATACATATATATACGTCTATATATATATATATATATACGTACAAGACAATTGAAGAATATTTTCAAGAAACAGAAGTTTATAGAAAATTATCTTCTTTCTATTTATATTGACAATTATGAAATAAAAAATAATTTTATTATATATATATATATATATATATATATATATATATATATATATATATATATATATATATATATATATATATATATATATATATATACATATATATATATACTTATAGCCATAACTACTCCAAATAGTAATACATTTCAGTTAAATTGCCTTTGAAGATGCCCAACCCAAGGACACTGTACTGCGTGAAGACACACCCACCTGGCAGCCATTGTTGGTCAGAGCATCCATCGCCTTCTGGATGGCAGCGTTGGGTGGAACACAGCCTTCCACTTGTGTCTTGAAGTTGTGTTCAAAGTATGGTCCCATCATGAAGTAGTTCTCCCCCCATTCGTCTACCGTGACTTTAGCCTTAGACTGGATAACAGTGTAAATTCCTCCAACTGTAAATAAACCAATTACAAAAACAAAACAATTAAAACAAGTTATGTTGCTGCAGACTGTTTCCTGTCGATGTAACAGCACCAGCCAGGGATGATACACCCAATTCATTCAACTCACAGAAACAGAAAACTCCAACTTCTACAGCTACAGAGTGATTGCTGGAGAGTCAATCAGTCGATGCAATCAGTTGGTTTTCCTTAAGCCCCTGTCACACCTTGCTGATTTATCTAGCATCTGCCTGATGTCCCAGAATCTTCCAAAACGCTGGCATACACTGAACTTTCTATGCATTTTTCTATTCTGGCTGTAAACATAAAGTATTATTAACGAGTCCAGAACTTCTGTCCAACGACAGCCTAACTTCTGCATAACACACGGCAGCGTAATGCCCATGAAAAGATGCACAGTGTCCTGAGGGGGGCAGCGTTGCACCCGGAGGCGCCTGGCCTCCTGAAAAAGATTTCTTTGATCGCGGTATTAACCTAGCTGCTGTTTACCACCCGCCAAAAAATATAAAAATAAATAACAATAATAAATAAAAGACGTAAAGAAGGTTTTTAGTGGCAGCAGATCAAGCGTCATGTCTGCTAGGAAGGTTGTTGGTGGTGGGCGTGAACGCAGGGAGGATCCATCAACATCACCTTCTGGCTCACCCTATGATGGGGATGAAGTCTGGAGGAGAACTGATGGTTTCCTCCTGTGAACCCCCTTTATACCAAAACGCTGCCAATACCCTATTATACAGTAGCTGGAAGTTAGAAACACGTTCAGCGCTCGTCTGGAACCACCTAGATACCTTGATATGCGTTGGAGAGAAGTTCTTGATAAGTTACGCAGAAGTTATGCACAAGTTACTCAGAGGTTTAGGATAAGCTAGACGCCACGACTGATGAGTAACTGACACTGAACGTATGTCAACCATCAGATAACTGACCTGGAACTGATGGCCCACGGATGGCAGATGCTGGCATATGGCGGCAAATTTGCAGCGCTCAAAATTTCCCGCCATATTCCAGCATACTTCGTACATCGACATACGCTGGCTAAATCATCAAAGTGTGAGCGGCATTAGATCGAATACTTTCATTCAGTTTGAATGGAGGATCTGGTTGAGTTGTTCCTATAAAGAGCCTTCAGATGACATGTGTTGTGAATTGGCGCTATAGAAATAAGCAGAATAGAAATTAATTACTGAGAATTAAGGCAGATCTCCCAAACCCCCATCAGTGCAGTCTGATGTGTTTCACTGAGACATGGCTGCACAAAGACATTACAGACCTGATTGTCTCAGTGGATGGCTTTCATACCGTCTGGGTCGACCGGGACTCTGTGAGTGGTAAGGTAAAAGGAGGGGGGCTTGCCATTCTATTAAACAGCCAAAGGTGTTACCCGGGTCACATCACCATTAAACACAGCTCTGTTGCCCGGATGTTGAACTGCTGGCTGTTGGACTCCGTCCATATCAGCTGCCCAGAGAGATCCCACATGTTATCACTGTTGTCCTGTACATCCCTCCTTCTGCAAATCCAACATCTGCCAGCAGCATCATTCATAATATCATCTCTGAACTACAGACCCAACATCCTAATGCCCTCATTATCATGTCGGGAGACTTTAACTATGTCACCATGAACAAAGTTCTGCCGACCTTCAAACAATATGTGAGCTGCCCTACCAGAGATGAGAAGACCCTGGACCTGATGTATTCTAACATTAAAGAAGCATACATCTCCTCTTCTCTTCCCCCTCTGGGCAGGTCAGATCACAACCTGGTTCATCTCAAACCCTGTTATGTGCCTCTGGTGAAGAGGAAGCCTACGACCACAAGAACTGTGAGGAGGTGGTCGGAGGAGGCTTATGAGGCACTGCAGGCCTGGTTTGAAGTGACTGACTGGCCTGCACCCTGTGAGCCCCACAGGGCGGACCTCAATGGGCTCACAGAGTGCATCACGGACTATATCAACTTCTGTGTGGACTGCAATGTTCCAGCTTGGACTGTCACCTGTTGTGCTAACAATAAACCTTGGATCACCAAGGACATAAAGGCCATCCTGAATGAGAAGAAGAGGGCGTTCAGAGATGGCAACCGTGAGGAGAGTGCAGGGTACTTAGATGTAAAATCAAGGAGGCTAAAGACAAATACAGGAGAAAGCTGGAGAATTAACTTCAGACCAACAAAGGGTGTGTGGACCTATTTTTCAATAGGTTTGATACTTTGGCCGATCCCCCACAACCCTCTGCTGCTGGCTTCCCTTCAACAACCACCCACCTTCCCCCACCCCTCCTCCTTACAGACCCCCGTCTGCTCTTCACCATCTCATTCCACATCCACGGACTCCCCCCCTCCCCCCCTGCTTCACATCATGTCCTCCACAACCTGAAGACATCACCCCTCCCCCTACTGTTACCTCTACAGTGTCCTTCACTCCTGACCTGGTGAGAACACAGCTAACCAGACTCCACTCCGGCAAAGCTGCAGGCACCAATGGTGTACTCCCCAGGGTGTTCAAAGCTTGTTCCTATCAGCTGTGTGGAATACTTAGTCTAGTCTTCAGTCTGAGCATGCTTCTCCAGAGAGTGCCTGTGCTGTGGAAGACGTCCTGCATCGTTCCTGTGCCAAAGACGCCGCGCTCTAGCGACCCTTATGACTAAAGACCAGTGTCACTGACGTCCCATTTCATGAACACCTTTGAGAGGCTAGTCCTGGAGCAGCTAAGGCCCATGGTCAGGCCCTTCACTGATCCACTACAGTTCGCCTACCAGCCCTGCCTGGGAGTTGAGGACAGCATCTTGTCTTGCTGAACAGAGTCTACAATCACCTGGACAAGCCGGCGAGCACTGTGAGAATCATGTTCATTGATTTCTTCAGTGCCTTCAACACTATCCACCCAGCTCTACTAGTTGAGAAGATGACTGCGATGCAGGTGGAGGCCCCCATCGTGTCCTGGATTGTTGATTACCTGACGGGCAGACCACAGTATGTACGCCTACAGAACTGTGTGTCTGACAGGGTGGTCAGCAACACCTTGTCAGTCCCTCAGGGGACTGTCCTCTCCCCATTCCTCTTCATCCTTTTCACCTCGGACTTCAACTATTGCTCTGAGTCCTGCCACTTTCAGAAGTTTTCTGATGACACAGCAATTGTTGGCTGCATTGAAAAGGGTGAGGAGAGTGAATACAGGACTGTGGTGGGCAACTTTGTCACTTGAAGTGAGCTGAACCACCTACAGCTCAACGTGACAAAGACTAAGGAGCTAACAGTGGATCTGAGGAGGACAAAAACACCTGTGACCCCTGTTTCCATTCAGGGGGTTCCTGTTGACACTCTGGAGGAGTAGAAGTACCTGGGAGTGTACTTTATCAATAAGTTGGACTGGACTAGAAACACCGAGGCGGTCTACAAAAAGGGCCAAAGCCGACTTCGTCCTGAGGAGGCTGAAGTCCTTTAACATCTGTGGGACGATGCTGAGGATGTTTTATGAGTCAGTTGTTGCTAGCACGCTCTTCTTTGCTGTCACATGCTGGGGCAGTGGGCTGAGGGTCTGAACAAACTGATCAGGAGGGCCGGTGATGTTGTGGGGGAGCAGCTGGACACCCTGACCACTGTGGCAGAGAGGAGGATGCTGTCCAGGTTTCAGTCCATGTTAGACAATGACTCACATCCTCTCCATGACACGCTGGTCCAGCAGACGAGCTCATTCAGCAGAGAGTAATTCAGAACCACCCCCCCCCCCCACCCCCCGTAACTGACTGTTTCTGCACGATATAACTATAACTTCATTTGGATTAATAGTTATACATATGCATATGTATTTATACACTGAAAAAAAATTATGCAGCCGTTTTTGGCATTTACTCAATTATATTTGGTAACTCTAACACAATTGTTTTATGTCCTACCCTGTTAACATGAAACAATTGTATGAAGTATTGTATTAACTAAATATGAGCAATATTTAATATATATATATAATTTTTTTTTTTATATATATATTAGTGCTGTCAAAATTATCGCGTTATTATCGCGTTAACGCGAGGCCATTTTAACGGCGATAATTTTTTTAACGTGAGATTAACGCTATGGTAAAATTTTCCAAGTACATCCCGCTGCAGCCTGCGGAAAGGCGGGGCTATTTTCCCCCAGTGTATGCATTTTCCATAGGCTTCAAAGCGGAGCTCCTCAAGGAAAAAAAAACGCTCATACACTGGGTGACGCTAGTGCCTTTTCTTTAAGCCCCACCACCAACAAACAAGTTGAGTGTCTGGTAACTAGTAGCAACCTGAAATACGCTGAGAAAACAGATTACTGAGGTGAAATGGAATCTGCTACGGCACTATTGCTGTCTGTATACGCCACAGGTCGGTATCGTGTGTGTGTGTGTGTGTGGGTGGGTGTGTCTGTGTGTGGGTGGGTGGGTGTGTGTGTGTGGGTGGGTGGGTGGGTGTGTGTGTGTTCTCATTTTTGTTAAGAGGCGGAAAAGTAACTTTCTAGAGCATAGACTACCTTCATCTAGTGATGTCGGTCTATTGATTTTGATGTATTGATTGAAAATTGTTCATTATTATCTTGGTTAATTAACATCTAATGTTAACTGTACTACATTTTATAGCAGTAGGGTAAAATGCTTGTCTTTGTTCAAAAGACTGTATTAACTGTAAAGACTGTCTTTTACATCAGCCTGTTTTCAGGGCCTTTTTTTTGGCTACATATTTGTTATTTTTTGCTACATGCCTCCCCATCTTCTTGCCATATGTTTCTATGGCATAAATCAGTGTCTGTGACCTGTTCTCATTTAAAAAAAAGAACATTGGCACTGTGGTAGATATACTGACTGTCTTTAACAATTCTAGTTAACGCCTCTAGGGGGAGCCAGCTACCTATGTTTAGGCAGGACTGTGGGGAAACAGGCAGTAGAGAGAGAGCGCCCGCTACGTCTAGAGGCATGTTCAGTTGTTCTGTGAAAATAAGAAAATAAAGGGCACGAAGCCAAAGAAACAACCTGGTGTGATGATTGCTACAGCCACCGTAGGATATCACACAATTGGCGACGAGGATTTCAATTATTGGAATTTCCCAGATGAGTCACGGAGAAGCGAGCTCCAGTGAATTCAACAGTGCCGAGGCTGAGGAGGTTTCCTTGCCGCACCAGGCTCCACCAGCACCTCCACTGCGGCAAGTAAAGATGGCGGCTGTGATCGGATCGGTAACCCCTTTTGATAATGCGACTCAGTCTTGGGAAGAGTATAGTGAAATGCTGGACTTTTTCTTTGAAGCTAATGATATTAAGGAGCCAGAAAGACGGAAAGCTGTGCTTTTAAGTAGTGTGGGTGCAACTACTTATAGCTTGCTGAGGAATTTAGTCAGCCCTGAATTACCAAAAGCAAAAACGTATGATCAGCTCACTGCTGAGCTAAAAAAGCACTTCAACCCCACACCAAGTGAAATTGTGCAATGATTTAAATTTAATTCACGCATACGGAAGAGCAGCGAGTCAATAGCTGAGTATGTGGCTGAATTGAGGAAATTAGCCCTACATTGTGACTACAAAGATGCACTGTCAGAAATGTTACGGGACAGATTGGTGTGTGGAGTAAATGATGACCGAATGCAAAGGCGACTTTTATCTGAAACAAAATTAACTTTTGAGAAGGCTTTGGAGTTATGCCAGGCGATGGAATCAGCTTCGAAAGATGTAAAAGAAATGCAGGGGAAGCTAGTCGAGGACTCTGCGCTGCATGCACGTGTATCAAAGACTCAAGTAAGTGTCCACAAAGTGTCTGCTGAAAAAAGGCAACGCAAATTCCCTAGTTGTTATCGCTGCAAAGGCCAGCACAATGCCGCTGAATGCAAGTTTGCCATTGAACTGTGTCATAATTGTGGCAAGAGGGGGCACATTAAGAAAGCTTGTAGATCGAAGGCGGGCAATTTACATGTGCAGAAGGCAACGTTCAGAGGGCACAAAGGAGAAAGCAGGGGCCCAGGGAAGGAACAGAGAGCGAATCAACTTAGAGGGGAGGGAGAAAGTGATACAGAGGACACAAGTTTTCACACAATTTACAGCATGTCAGAAGAGCTGACCAAGGTCGCGCCCATCACACGCACCATAAATCTAAACGGAATGCAAGTAACGTTTGAAATTGACACTGGCTGTGGACTAACCATACTAAGCAAACAGCAGTACACACAACTGTGGAAGAAAACAGACACTGCAGAATTAAAGCCCTGCTCGCTAAAACTAAAAACATACACAGGAGAGAAGTTAGGAGTGCTGGGCATGACACAAGTGAAAGTGCAACATGAAAACAAAGAAAAGACCTTGCCTGTAGTAGTAGTGGGGGGTGAAGGACCAAATCTACTAGGGCGAAACTGGATAAAAGAGTTAGCCATGTTGGATCAGTTGGTGAATAAGGTAGAATTCCAGCCCAAGTTGCAGCTCGAGGGGATCCTCGAAAGACATGCAGAGGTGTTCAAAGAAGGGTTAGGACAGCTAAAAGGGGTCACAGCGAAGATTAATGTGGAAAAGGAGGCCCAACCACGATTCTTCAAACCCAGACCGGTACCTTATGCAGTCAAACCAATGGTTGAAAGCGAGCTACAGAGGCTCCTGGAAGACAAAATAATCGAACCAGTGCAGGTTGCAGAGTGGGCGGCGCCCATAGTCCCAGTGCGGAAACCGGATGGCTCCATTAGAATCTGTGGGGATTACAAACTCACTGTCAATAGAGCATCACGGGTGGATCAGTATCCAATTCCCAAAGTGGAGGACCTTTTCGCACAGCTAAACGGGGGGCAGCACTTCACAAAATTAGACATGAGTCATGCATACCAACAGATCGTATTAGATGAAGAGTCCAGGAAGTATGTAACGATTAATACACACAAAGGCTTGTATACCTACACACGCTTACCATTTGGAGTAGCTTCCAGTCCTGCTATATTCCAGAGAACTATGGAGGGCATCTTAGGTGGGATTCCAAATGTTGCCATTTATTTGGACGACATACTTTGTACAGGACCAAATGAACAAGAACACCTGAAAACAGTGGAAGAAGTACTTCAAAGATTGGAGAAAAGCGGCCTAAGGTTGAAAAGAAGCAAGTGTGAGTTCATGGGAAAAGAGGTGACGTTCCTAGGCCACAAGATCAATGCTAGTGGTTTACACCCTCTGACAGAGAAAGTGGAAGCTATTGCAGAGGCACCTGAGCCACAAAATGTTACGGAGTTAAAAGCTTATTTGGGCTTGTTGAACTATTACCATAGGTTCCTCCCAAAGCTCTCCACGCTGCTGACACCGCTACATACCCTGCTGAAGAAAGAAGAAAAATGGTCCTGGGGGCCCAAGCAGCAGAAAGCATTTGAAGAGTCCAAAGTACTACTTCAGTCCTGTAGTGTCTTAGTACACTATGACTCAAACAAACCTCTCATCTTAGCGTGTGACGCATCACCCTACGGTGTGGGAGCTGTACTCTCTCATCGTATGGCGGATGGCTCAGAAAGACCCATAGGGTTTGTCTCCAGAACTCTTAGTGCAGCTGAAAAGAAATACTCCCAGTTGGACAAGGAAGGCCTTGCTGTAGTTTTTGGAGTAAAAAAATTCCACAAATACCTGTATGGGAGGCAGTTCACAATAGTGACTGATCACAAGCCACTAATTTCACTTTTTAGTGAGATGAGAGCCATACCCCAGATGACATCTCCTAGGATTCAGAGATGGGCAGTCACATTAGCAGCGTATGAATACACCATCATCTACAAGGTGGGTAGGGACCATACGAACGCAGATGCACTAAGTAGGCTACCTTTGGATAGAGGAAGTGAAAACACGCCTGAGGAGGAGGAGAGAGTGCTGTTGTTTGAGGACATTGGCATGCCACTGGTGAACGCACAGCAAATTAAGAAGTGGACAGACAAAGACCCTTTGCTAGCAAGAGTGCGTAAATACATCTTGAGAGGCTGGCCAAAGGTGAACAGTCCCGAGTTCATTCCATACGCCCGACGCCAGGATGAGCTCAGCACCCAAGAAGGATGTATCCTGTGGGGAGGACGCGTTGTGGTTCCACCACTTGGACGCAATGCTTTACTGAAGCAACTACACCAAGCACACCCAGGCATCACCCGAATGAAAGGGTTGGCCAGAAGTTACATGTGGTGGCCAAACATCGATGCAGAGGTGGAAAAGCTTGTGAAGACGAGTACGACATGCCAGGAAAACCGGAACAGTCCTCCAGTGGCCCCATTACATCCTTGGGAAGTTCCTGATAAACCATGGAGGAGAATCCACATTGATTATGCGGGTCCATGGATGGGAAGAATGTTCCTGATTCTAGTGGATGCATACTCAAAGTGGATCGATGCATATTCTGTGAGTAGCTCTACATCTACAGTTACCATTGAATGTCTTAGAAAGAGTTTCAGTCAACATGGAATACCAGAAATCATAGTGTCAGATAATGGTACCTGTTTTACGAGTGAACAATTCCAAGAGTTTGCTGAAAAGAACGGCATACGTCACATCACGACGGCGCCCTACCATCCCTCTTCTAATGGCTTAGCTGAGAGGGCTGTACAGACATTCAAGTCACTCATGAAGAAGATGGCAGGAGACTCTATGGAAACTAAAATGTCCCTAGCTCTGTTCAGCTATCGCATAACACCCCAATCTACTACTGGCAAATCACCAGCTGAGTTGTTGTGTGGTAGGAAGTTGAGGTCAACTCTTGACTTAATTCATCCAGACTTTAGAAACAGAGTACATGATAAACAAGAGAAACAAAAAAGTTATCATGACATGCATGCTCGAGTGAGAATACTTGGAGAAGGAGACTTGGTCTACACCCGCAACTTTGGCTCAGGACCAGCCTGGGTACCAGGACAAATAACAGAGAAAACAGGCCCTGTGTCATTCCAAGTTACCTTAGGTAATGGACAAGTTGTGAGAAGACACATCGACCAAGTACGTGGCAGAAGCTCCACCCCACTGGTGACAACATCAGAAGTGTTAACTGACACCTCGCTTGAAGACGACGTCACGGAACCCCCACTTCAGGTAGAACCTGAGGTAGCCGTCTCTAAGGATTCTACTGATCGCAGCACTGCAGCAGGAGCAACTGTGGAGGAGCCTGAGTCTTCACCTGCAGTTGACTCACCAGCTTTGCGAAGATCTCAGCGAACCCGAAGAACTCCAGAGTACTTAAAAGACTATCTACATAGTTAGTAGTGAGTTCCCCAGCCACAGGACTAGAATGCGTCCTGGAACTTCACTGGGAGGAGGTAGTCCACCCGAATCCCAAGTTAGAGAGTTATGTGTTGATGTAAAAAAAAAAAAAAAAAAAAGAGAACAAAAAATTGTATGACACGTGTTGAAAAAGTTATAAGTAACTGCTAGTTAAGAGTTAATTAAGGGTTCCAGGGTAATAAGTAAAAAATGTCTTGTATAAAGGGCAATTAAAAGTAATTAAGTAGTTAATCTAGAGGGGAGGGATGTGGTAGATATACTGACTGTCTTTAACAATTCTAGTTAACGCCTCTAGGGGGAGCCAGCTACCTATGTTTAGGCAGGACTGTGGGGAAACAGGCAGTAGAGAGAGAGCGCCCGCTACGTCTAGAGGCATGTTCAGTTGTTCTGTGAAAATAAGAAAATAAAGGGCACGAAGCCAAAGAAACAACCTGGTGTGATGATTGCTACAGCCACCGTAGGATATCACAGGCACAAACCTAGCCTGTATGTATTTTTTGTATGTCATCGAGAGTATTTAAATGATTTTCAATCAGAAAAAAAATTTGCGATTAAAATGCGATTAATCGCGAGTTAACTCAGGCATTGATGCGATTAATCGCGATTAAAAAAATTTAATCGATTGACAGCACTAATATATATATATATATATATATATATATATATATATATATATAAATGTTTGTATATCTGGAGCATATAACAAAAGTAATTTCACTCTAGGACTATTAAAGTATGTCTGATCCTGATTCTGATTTGAAGGCTGCACCCCCACAACCATTACCATTACTTCATTACAAGCTACCCCCCACCAAACAAACACAAACCCTTCTAGAACCGGTCTAACTCCTTCACATATACACTTCCCAGTCTTTGGGCTTTCTAGGTTTCTAGATCAGGTCTGTTTTTTAGGAATTGATCCAACAAGTCTTGGATAATTTTTGTCTTTGGGCAGCCAGAAGATCAGGACATTATTTCTGCATCTGTTGGCTTTGGCAGCATGTTTTTCACCTCCATGTTGTATTCCTCCAGCTCTGCTATGCTTCTCTGTGTCTCACTTCTCTCATTCTTCTGGTCCTGAGGTTCCTTGAGGTTTTACCTAATTTTTAAATGTAGACAGCTTGTTGCAATGTTCCTACTACTGCTAATGATCACAGCTCTCAGATTTCCATCCTGATCCATTCTCCAACTCAATTTCAGTTTCACTTACGACAAAGATCTTTTTCTCTTGCAGAAATTCTCAATATTTCTTACAGTTTTGGTATTTTTCTGGCTTTGATAACCGGTCATCTCAAATTTCATAGAGTTTTATTTCCTTGCTCTGATTGAGAAGTTTATTTCTACCAGTTTATGCAAATTAGAGCCTATGCTACTGACCTGTCCACCATATTGATAGAAATCAAAAGTTTCATTTTTAGCTGGTATCTAAGTCATGACAATTTTATTTTATTTTTTTGGGTCATTAGGTTTTAAATGTTGTTCAGCCTCTAGAAGTCATTGAAACTGGGTTCACCTTCTGGCAGCAAAATTGGCCTAAACATACAGCCAGAGCTTCAATGGAATAGTTCAGAAAAAAGCAAATGAATGTGACAGAATGGTCTAGTCAAAGTCTAATCTAAAATCAAATTAAGGAACCATTGCAAGATTGGAAAATTGCTTCTCATGGACTCTTTCTATGATCTAGCCTGATGTATTTTTTCAAAGTTGGGCTTAATTTCAGTTTTAATATGCACAAAGTTAAAAAAATTCATACCCCAGAAGATTTAATTGTAGCAATGTCTGACACAGTTTCAGTAAATATAACTGTATCAAAGTTTGATACAGTTATATTTATTGAAGGGTAATATATGATATATATAAGAATATTGAATTAACTTTGAAAGCATGAAGTTAACACATAGAGTAGGGTTCTAACAATTATCTACAGAGGTTAACTCTACAGAGGGAGTAGACGCTGTGCTCTCTGGAGCAATATTTACTCTTTGAGGAGCAAAGATTCATTTTTATGCAAACAAAACTCAAAGTCAGTTACGGCAGAGTCAAATGGATGAGCTGTTACTGCTTTAACACCAGTTAACTCACTAATTTGCCAGAAAAGTCCTTCTTATTGAAAGAGCTTTTTTTGTCAAACTAACGCAGTCTCTAATCTCAAACCCTTTGCAGAATATTTGTGGAAGAAATATGAATAACTGGGAAGATGCACTAAGGTTTATTTTAAGGAAGCCTGTTTTTACAGTAAAAACTGTCAACATGTTAAAAAGCAATAATAGTTGACTAGTGTGCCTGACCTTTGTTGGTGACCTCCCAAGCCACTTCAAATAGCAGCAGGTCCTCAACTGGCAGCTCATCTTCCTCCCAGGCTGGAAACAGTCCACTCAGGGACGTCATGGAAAGGGAACGTGACAATGGCATATTGTTGCTTGGGGTGAAATAGAAACCAAAGGGAAATAGTCGGTCGTCTGAAGCATTTAAAAAATGCCGTGTCGCAGGTGTAGGATCTGAGCCCACCAGGATCCGTCCTAAAATGAAGCAGTATAAAAGAGCAGCACAGAGCATGAGGGGAAAGGGCCTCCTACTAAGCCTGGCCTGATGCCAGCAGGAGGGGACGTCCAACCCAAATAATCAGACAAGCAAACATCAGGAACAGAACGTGATCCAGTGGTAGAGAAGGCAGGACGGCCTACAGGACATTAACAGAGGAACCCATGATATAAACTGCAAATATTTCCTTCATAGGACATAATCAGTGGGATATTGTGGGATAATGGCTCAGATGGTAGCAGCAGTGGTATAGTCAAGGGTATACGTGGGTATACCCACTTATTTTTCAATCAGCATTGCATATACCCACTTCTAAATCCCCCATTATTGGCATTATTTAGCAGAATTTCAGAGCCAAATTTCCCAATTTTTACTTGGACAGTGAAGCCATCACCTGTGCTACTCTGCTTCTCATTGGCTAGTACTCACTGGCTTTTCTGATTACATTGGTGAACTTTAGACACGACGACCAGTGAGCCAATCGAAGGCAGAGAGGGGTGGATCATGCAGAGGTTAATATTGCTCACATATTAAATAACATTTAGAAGTTTACTTATTTATTCGCCTTTATGATTAGCAAAGAATATGTACAGCGAGCTAGTCCAACAACGCTTTCATTTCCTAATTACATACATTCTTTTGCCCGCTCTGCCCCCCCATCCCTGCTGGATACGATGCTGTCAGTGAAGAGGAAGGTGTGTCACTACCAGTGATGGGAGTAACGGCGTTACTCTTTTGTTAGTTACGAGTAATCAAAATTATTACTCTTACTGTAACTATAACCCAGTTACCATTGCAGACACCCCGTTACTGCGCATTACTCAGGTCGCACAATGAACCTATTTTTCATGATAGGACTCGTGCGCGCCTTGTCATGAGAGAGGAGAGGATGAGATTTGCTGATGTATAGTGAGATTCCGTCTGTCAGTTGGGTAGGTGGGTGTTTCTGCTGGCGGGTGTTAACGTACAGCACACACAGAGAGATGGAGAGTGAGGATGACTCCAGCAGCAAAACAGTGTTTTCCACATGGAAATACCGGTGTTACGTGGAGCTGCGTTTCCCCATCAGATACGGTTTCCCCTGCATCTCCGCACAGCGCAGGCGGCACGATTCACCGCGCAAGCGACAGGAAACGCGCATGCTCGCTAAAGGCGCGTAACAGCCGCCCTGTGCTTGCGCCACAGGAGAACTATGGAGAGCTTGAAGGATCAAATCATAGCCTATATGGAGAAAGGGAGAAATCTGGATGGATGGATGGATGGATGGATGGATGGATGGATGGATGGATGGATGGATGGATGGATGGATGGATGGATGGATGGATGGATGGATGGATGGATGGATAGATAGATAGATAGATACTCTGCCTTTTCAACCTACTGTGTTTTTAATTTTAAACATTATTTAATTGGCTTTGTGGGATGGAGGGGATGAAGATCCATGTTTTATGTCACACATAGAGTATACATCTATATAGATCTGTATAGATAGATAGATGTTGCAGTATCTATAACAACCAAAACACAAGGATTTCAGAATTAAACATCCCCAGTTATTAATTTCATTCACTCACCAGATCTGAACGGCCTGTTAAAAAACTTCACACCCATGAGCAGAGGTAATGCAGCCTGACGATATTTACCGCATCAGATACAGTTCCCCCATGTTAAGCAGGGGGAACACTATCTGATGGAGTTTATAGGTCCGTCAGATCCCGTTCCCCCCTGATGTCATTTACGTTGAGTTGCAATAAATGCTAAACTCTCTGCAGGTTCTTGTCTTTGTCGTTCGCTCTATTCAGCTGGCTTTGGAAACACACGGCGAGAAGGTGGGGGCCGGGTGGTGAGGGTTACGGGGCAAGAAACCCACAAGTAATGAAATAGTTACTTTTTCTAGTAACTAGTTACTTTTACGGTGGAGTAACTCAGTTGGTAACTCAGTTACTTTTTTGGAGAAGTAACTAGTAACTATAATGGCTCAATAATATAATAATAATAATATAATGTTCAATCTCTAACCTTCTGCTCTCTCTGCTTTTCCTCAGAGTAGCTTGGCCTCGTCTGTTCCTGTTTGGCTGTGACGTCATCCTGGAAAGAAACATCAGCTGTGCTGCTTCTATCAACACCCTTGTTTATAGATGTTGGAGATCGGCCTGTTTTCCAGTGTGGTCCTGTTTCTCTGACCGTGACTGAGTGGATGTGCTCTCTTCGTCCTCTGGCATGGGAGCTGCCTTGGAGCTCGTCTGCCTGGCTGCGTGTTTCCTGGACGGGGCCGCCTTTTACAGCTGCTTTTTGTATCTCTGCTTCTGTCTCCTTGAACCCCAGTCGGCCTCGGCAGATGGCCGCTCACACTGAGCCTGGTTCTGCTGGAGGTTTCTTCCTGTTAAAAGGGAGTTTTTCCTCTCCACTGTCGCTACAAGCATGCTTAGTGTGGGGGATTGTATTTGAGTCAATGAGTCAATGCAATCAACTGGTTTTCCTTAGATAGAAAACTTTGTATCAATTTGACTGTATGATCTGGTTGAACTGTAAAGTGCCTTGAGATGACATGTGTTGTGAATTTGGCGCTATATAAATAAACTGAATTGAATTATAACTAGTTACTTTTTCTAAGTAACGTGCCCAACACTGCTGTAACACTGGGGAATAATGCAGAGGATCCTGCAAAACAAAGAGGGAAATGGCAACGAAAGTAAAGGAGAACCCAGCTGCTGGTAATAAGGGAAAACAAAAGTTTAACTGAGTCTACTTATAAATGAAAGGTATAACTGAGGGATAAATCTTTAAACAGGAGAAGGGAGAAACTGGAGGGAGACAAGATCCAAAATCTTAAATCTTATTTATAAAGAATCCCATAAAATCATTGCTGCTAAGAGCAGGTGGAATGGACGGTTCAACAGAGCTATGGCTCTGGGTGAGTTTGGCAACTGTATTAAAGGATTTCATTCGTATTCTACTTCTCTAGCCCACCTGGAGATCTGTTATGGTCCAGATCCTGATGCATGACCGCCGACTGATAACAACTGATAACAACTCCCCCACAATGCTGCTAAACTGGTTTACCTTTTAATAAACTTCAGCATGTCACTCCACTCTATGCTAAACTCGTTGGTTTAGAATGGACTCACAGATGAGTGAAATTATTGCTTAAAGCTCCAGCTTCCAGCAGACTAGAGGTTGAGCCTTTCATTAGGAGCTCTGGTTAATATTCCTTTGCAAGTCATACCTACATCACAAACTTTTTGCAGCCAACAGGAACAGATAAATCTGGGTGGTCGTTTGACCAATTATCTTGTACAATGGTAGAGTTGATGTTAACTGGTGTATGTACCGCCACTCTTCTGGTTCTAGAAGCTTTATCCTGGTATTATTTATATATTCCCTTTACGGCTGAAATATCTGACTGTGTTCAAGTTTTATTCATCTCATGGAAACTCTCAACTTTTGATAAGATTTGCAGAAGCATCCAAAAAGCCTTCAAATGTCAAACCTTTGAATCATTAATAGTTAAATAATACAGTTTTGGGTTGGCCTGGCCTTTAGCTAACTTAATATCCTTTAAGATGAACTTTAACCAATTCTGCAAACAGAGTAATATTTGGAGCCAGCTATAGATGCTAAGGTTGTACAAACTTTGTATTAATTTTGAGGGAACTATTTTCTCACTTTGGACCAGATTGTTTAGCCTTCCTAAATATAATCCATATGCTAAGCAGTTATAATAACTGCAACATTTCTGTGTCTCTAATATGAACATTTCTCTGATGATCTGACACCTTAAAGCGTGATAAAAGCCAAAATAGCAGAAACTACGAAGCGCTCATTTTATCTATCGCAACAGTTACCCCTTGCTCACAC
Source organism: Cyprinodon tularosa (assembly GCF_016077235.1). Taxonomy (NCBI): domain Eukaryota; kingdom Metazoa; phylum Chordata; class Actinopteri; order Cyprinodontiformes; family Cyprinodontidae; genus Cyprinodon; species Cyprinodon tularosa. The sequence goes on from NW_024039018.1 coordinate 687,944, forward strand.
TGGCTCCGGTGCAGTTACCGAGCCGACGGAGACCGCAACTCCCGCACACCCCCTCTCACACCGCCCTTTTGACTACGGTGCGGTGCGGCTCCGGCAACAGGTCCGGAGATTTAACAGAAGTTCACTTGAGTTCACGTAACTTCACGCGATAACACGGCCCAAATAAAGGATTTTTGAGAGAGCTTGTTGCGGAGGGCTCCGGCACGCCGCAAGGATAGCTTTCTTGCGGAATTTTCTGCAGCGCCGGAGTGTCTCGGTAACCGCAGCCGGACAGCTCAGCAGCCGGTGAGAGAGGTTTACGTCTTTTTAATGACTTGGAATCACTGCGGCGCCGCACCCACCGCACCGCAACGGTAAGACCGGAGTCGGTGTGAGCCTGGGGTAAGTGTTCATACATTATGGACATAATCTCGCTCATTGGATGCAGACTGTTTGAAAACACAGTGATATTATTATAAGTGTTAAATGAACCACACAGTTAAAGAGCAATAATCCCAAATGTTTATTAAAATATCATTCAAACACAGTGAGAGATTCTTTTTCCATCAAAGCAGCAATACAACAGACACAAATCAAACAGAAACTATTCTGGCTGCTGCTGTCAGAAGTATTCTCTCTTCCAGATCGGCAGCTCCTGGAAATACAGCTCCTCAGGCCCTTCATCCGCTGGGATGGAGAAAAAAAGACAGACACGAAATCACTGCCCAGGTTTAATTGATGGGTTGATGCTATTGTCAGTCATGGACAAACATCACAAAGAGCAGTTAGAGGTGAGATTGTGGCTGATCACCTCCCTCCCTGGCCTGCTGCAGGAACTTCAGCAGCACCGTGGCTGCCTGGTCCACACTCAGCTTCTCTGTGTTCTGACTGCGGGTCTCTGAAAGAAACAACAGGACAAAGCAGAGACCCATCAGAGGGCGTTTGCATAGCTCCGTTCTGATTCCAGGTCTCTAAGGGGTCGTAGGAACTCGCATTGTTCTTCTCAGACTTTCTACAAACGTTGCTCAGAATGACGATTTAATCAATGAAACTGAGAACTGAATAAATTTAGTTGTACCTAAGTGTAGCGTGTCATAGACATCTCCTTCTTTTCGGTCCTCAGAGATGAACCTACGACCCTCTGACAGAAAGTATTACAGGTCAGTTCCATGATCGTGAAACCATGTTTGTTCTGTAAATGTAGGCACAGTCAAACAGGCCAATCTCAAATCATTCTCCACCTGTTATCAGTCAAACTGTCAAATATTAAATATTATTTCTAGAACATTATCATGTTCAGTAGCTTGTATGTATTCCAACTCCTTAAACATGTTCACATTATGTCCAGTGTGACCGCAAACTCTGATCTCCTTTATTTCTGTTGTTATCTGACTTTTGACTCAGTCTTTCCTCTAAATGAGGCAAACAGTCCAGTTATCCTGCTTCTGAGGAGAAAGACAGAGGATGCCTGATTAGCCATGAGGCTCACAGGAGGCAGTGCAGACTTGGAAACTAGGTCCAATTGAAAGATAAGATCAGAGCATACTCCTGTTTTATAAATGTATAGTCAAAGGCAAAACCTAAATAAATATAGGGTCTGGGACAGCCCTTTAATATTAAAGTTCACACATGATATATAGCACTTATTGGTCTATAAGGACAAACTAATAAGTCCTAGCCTATTAGTCTCCTTAAGTATTAATTTAGGGGGATTGAATACAGAAACATGACACACTTTGATTTTCACATCTAAAATCTTTACAGGTCCTATTTCCTTCCATATCATAGTTATTTGTTCATTTGTTTTAAAAATAGATTCAAGTTTGTGGTTTGAACTTGACAAAACAGGTTTAAGTAGTGTGAATACTTTCGCAAAGTACTGCAGTTACTTTTTCCATAATATTAAAATAGATTAAAGCACTGAATACGTACGTGTGCCTTTTAAGTACAACATTGCTTGCGGAGTCCAGTTTCTCCGTTGAAATGATCCCTGGAGACAAAACCAAGAACATTTATTTTTTGCTTTTTAACCTTTTCAGTTTCAACAAGTCACTCTTTTCACTGTAGTATTAAGGTTATTACTTTTGGCACGCTCCAAGAGTGTGAGATGAAGGAGGCAAGCAGCAAAAGGGTGAGCAGGTGGGTCAAAGTGATGCCCCTCAATCCCTTTTAGACAAAAAGCAAAGCAGAAGAGCAGCAATCAAGATCCTGCCAGGTTTCCAAAATGTAACACTTGTTAAAAAGACAACAAAGAATAACATGATCAGGAAAAATCATCACAAGTGTTTCCTTTGAACAAAGTAACATACTGACAAGGGTAAACGGAGATGCTCTTACCTTCATTCTACCAGATGTCATTTGGCTCTGTGATTCGCCTAAATGTTGATACAGAAAGTGGATCTGCTGCTGCTACTTCTTGTATTTATACCCTCCTCAGCAGCAAGACTATGAGCTCCGTAGTCCTTCATGATGCCAGCAGCAATAGGTCACGCCAATATGATGAAAGGGGGGCGGGTAGGAGAGTGAATAAACACAAGTCCAGATCAATTTGAATTATTCTGCTAACATTTTTCAGGATTTAAGTAGCTGTCCTTGGAGGATTTTTTTCAGAAGCTTCTGGCTGTTGAAAAAAAATGTGGACTGAATTTGGGTACTGCTGAGAAAAGCCTATTTTAAGATGTATCTTTTGTCTTATTCTAGCAGAATGACAAAATTTTGTGAATAATCAACCTAATATAACAACTGCTGCCTTTGAAACTCAGAAATTAAATATTTAATTTAGTTGTTCTAAATGTTCAGGTTATGACTGAGGCAGTTGAACTGAAGAGCCAAAGGCGAAGCACGGGCCGTCGCGTGTCCAACCCAAACAGGAGAAGGAAGAAATCCTGAAATCCAAGGACCCCATCCACACCCAGTCTACGCAGGGCCAATTAATAATGGCCAGAGTAAGAAACAGTAAATAGTACAGTAAAACAAATGCATGAAATATTAAATAAGATTTGGCTACCGTTTAGTCCCATCAAACTCATTTTCACATCACATTTGCAAAAACAACCATTATAGCCACCACTAGCCACAACATTTAACCCAAAAGAGCATTTTTTAATGTTTTCTGTTTTGGATTGACCTTTGGTTTCCAGGGGTTCAACAATATCTTCTGGATGAACTCAGATGTGTTCTTTAAAACTTTTGAGGAATCCAGATGGAGTTCATATATTAAGAAGACCTTAAGACAAAGTCCTTGACAGGTCTTTTAGATTAATTTTCAGAGTTCCTGATATGATTTGGTATTAAATACTGACAGGGTCATCATAGTGGGGGATTTTAACATCCATGCTGACATTGAAGGCGATAGCTTAATGCTGCGTTCACACCGGGCGCAGCTGGCGCGACAGAAGCAGCGAGTTTACATGCAAAGTCAATGGTTGACGCGCGTCAAGGTGCAGCAAAAGGTCCCGTGGCGCGTTTTGAGCAGCAGGCGCAGCGCGTCTGAGCAGCTGAAGCAGCGCGTCGGGCGCGTTTAAGCATCTGACGCGCGTGACGCGCCGCAAACGCGTTGCTGCTCGAGATGGAAAAATTGAATTTTTGCTGCTCGACGCGCCGCGTCAACCAATCAGAGAAGCTGATCTGGGAGCTGGCTGGGAGAGAGACACAGCACTGATGACACAGAGCGCTCTGATCACTCCTCTTCAACAGTTTATTAACGCATAATTAACTTAAAATGCATACATCTGCCGGCAGAATATGTTCGCTTTTATTATTCTGGTGCCTGCAGATCGGATTATTTAGATGAAAAACACCTATCAGCCGCCGCGGTGAACCGCGAGGAGGCGACCCGGCCAGAGGCTGCTGTTGAAGGGATTCCTTCTGTCGGCGCACCGCCGGTATGTGGGGGTCTGAGCGGCTCCGACAGAAATAACATTGGGAGGCAGGATTGTAATCTGGATGAACTGACTGCACTGATGAAGTTTTCAGGTGTATTTTCTCACTTAAAAACATATTAAAACTACTTTATTCCCACTGATCACAGCAAATATAGCTGCAAGGCAGAGAAAGGATAGAGAAGCTCCGCCCAACGCGCGTCAGAGCCACTTTTGCACCGCGCAGCCAGAGCAGCAAAGCTGCTTCAGCCGCGCGTCAGAACTAACTGGTACAAGCAGCAAAAAGGAAGCAGCAGACGCGATTTTGCTGCTTTTGCTGCGTCCGGTCTGAACGTAGCATAAGAGCAGCCTTTAGTGCTATCTTAGACACTATTGGCTTTGTTCAAAATGTGAATAGTCCCACACATTCTCATCTTCATACTTTGGATCTGGTGCTGACATACAACATAGAATGTGAAGAAATAACAGTATTTCCTCACAACCCTGTCCTCTCTGACCACTTTCTAATAACCTTCAGGATTACAGAGTTCTACTCCCCCAAAAGAAGGATCAATTTTAGCAGATTATTATTGGGTAGTGCAGTTATAAATTGTAAAGAATCTGTTTCACTTTCTCTCTCCTCTGTGTTGCTGAGCAGTGCTGCAGAGGGCAAAAGCTTAGTTTGTTCCCCTTCTGAATTGAATTGAGGGAATCTCATTTATAACAATGATTCCTTCAAGGATGATTGCAATGCTGTTGATCACTGTTGGTGTGTCCTCAGTCCCGACTGAGTCATCTGCTGTGTCCAAGTAGTAAAAGAATAAAAGAACAGAAGTAACTCACAGTCATAGTGTGTTCACTTTGATGATTAAAGTGTCTCCACCAGTGTTAATTTCGTCAGCTTTGTTAAATTTAGTCTTAGTCACAATGCCAAAAATCTATTTTAGTCTTAGTCATATTTAGTCATTGCCTTCCCGCTTTAGTTTTAGCCTATATGATGAAAATCAATTGTATTCTTAGTCAAATTTTAGTCATTTTTGTCATTTTAGTCCACACTGTAAATAATAGACCCTCTCCACACACTGCTTTTTTAAACATATATCTCAATGTACAGAATAAAACTTCACTATACACAGCTTCTCTTTTTCTCTATTTTATTTATATAACACTGTGCAGAATAGATCCTCACACACTGATTCTCTTTTTAACATATATCCCACTGTACACATTGAACCTTTTGTCGGCTTGTTTCACCATATCCACAAAGTCTTTATCCTCAATGGTCCTTGCAGGGAGGCCAGAACACCCAATCCACTCTTCCATTGAGTTCTCCAGGGCTTTCTGCTCTTTGGTGTCAGGGGTGGGGGTGCATCTCTGCAACAGACTTCCCTTCCTTCCCCAACCTCTGATCTGGCTGTGGTGTCACTGTGTCAGGAATCTAGTTGGGAGGAAGACATTTAAACGATTAATATCCTGTGTATCAGTAGAACATCTTCTATGACAGAAAGACAGACAGATACAGGCACACGAAGGCACACATACACACAGCCACACGCATGCACGCCCGCACACACACATATACATTCACATGCATGCACCCGTGTGCGCACAATTCAATTCAATTCAGTTTATTTCTATAGCAGCAGGGTCTCTTTCCCCGCCTTCTGGCTGTGGTTTCGCTGGACTGGGGTAAATTCAATTAAATTTAGTTTATTTCTATAGCACCAATTCACAACACAAGTCATCTCAAGGCACTTTACAGTTCATCAGATCATCCAGTCAAATTGATTCAAAGTTTCCTATCTATGGAAAACCAGTTGATTGCATTGACTCATTGACTCAAAGGCAATCCCTCACACTAAGCATGCTTGTAGCGACAGTGGAGAGGAAAAACTCCCTTTGAACAGGAAGAAACCTCCAGCAGAAACAGGCTCAGTGTGAGCGGCCATCTGCTGAGGCCGACTGGGGTTTAAGGAGACTGAAGCAGAAATAGAAAAGGCAGCTGTAAAAGGCGGCCCCGTCCAGGAAATACACAGCCAGGCAGACGAGCTCCGAGCCAGCTCCCATGTCAGAGGATGAAGAGAGCACATCCAGCCAGTCACGGTCAGAGAAACAGGACTACAACTGAAAAACAGGCCGATCTCCAGCATCTATAAACTAGGGTGTTGATGGCAGCAGCACAGCTGATATTTCTCTCCAGGATGGTGTCACAGCCAAACAGGAACAGACAAGGCAAAGCTACTCTAAGAAAAAGCAGAGAGAGCAGAACGTTAGAGATTGAACTAACAGATTCTGAAGATTGGGAGAATAGAGACAGAGAGATATGATCTCTCTTTTTCATTTTTTTTTTATCACTGTCTTTTTATTGAGTTTCCCTTTTATACATACAGTTTGTAAATACAAAAAATATATTTATCCAATAAAGATAGATATAAAATAATATACAGAAAAAACAATCCCTACAAAAAAAAAAATCCCATTTAGCCCACCCAGGTCACTACAAAGAGCTCAACGCACTGCTTTCCTATCCCTGACTGAGACCGAACACATTTTATTAAATCTAATAAATCTTTTTAATCCGGAGCATTATTGTAAGTTTTGAAATGAGTCAAGAAAGGGCCCCCATATTTTTTCAAATTTACCAGTTGAATGTCGAATAGAACACCTAATTTTTTCCAGTTTCAGACTCGACATGAGGTCACATAACCACTGCTTGGAGTTAGAGGAGCCACACCCTTCCACCCGGGGGATAAACGGGATAGTTTGTCTTTGGAGAGGTGGGCTCTATGTACTATTTTAAACGAACAAGGCAATAGTGCGCACACAGAGATGACGTATTCACCAGTTTAAGTATAGAGTCCCATGTCTGAACCGGTATGGTCATATTCAAGTCCTCTTCCCATAAGGCTTTAAGTTTAAGTGTGGAGGTATCTTTCATAGTAAACATTTTATTATAAAGCCATGAAACCAGCCCTTTACGAGTGGGGTTCAATAACAGGATGGTTTCCAACAGTGTATGTTTTGGCAGACAGATTGAGCCTGACAAGTGAGACTGAATAAAGTTTCTGGTATCGCGCTGGGAGAATTACATTGGACCCTATGCAGAGCTCGCTGCTCCACGAATGCTTTGGGACCATCTGCAACACCGTAGAAATAATCATAGAGAAATATTCAAAAGCGTCTCCAAGGAGTGGCGGATTATTATCTAATTCATTTCATGTGTATCTCATCTCATGTCTTTCATACCACATTTATTGGATTTGAAAATAAAACTTTGAGGACTTTCCCAAAGCCTAAATGACAAATGTAACCTCTATGTTATTATTGCAATTAGTATAAAATGTCCAATAATTACACTGTACATCACTGTAGTGCCACCAAACTTGTAGCACCCACAGATAACCTCATCTGGATCATACTACAGCTCTTACTTTGGGAATATATGCTAAACTCTATTTTTAGAGAATTTTTCAGTGCCATATAAGCATATATTTATCAACAAATACACTATTATAAACTGCGGCCACACCGAAATCACTGTGCACATCATTCACACTGTCCTGGTGATAATACACCTATTATTATATCAATCAAATAATATTTTATATATTTGTTTCTTTTTTGGGATAAATAAACTACAACTCCACTATTATGTACTGTACCTTCACTAAAATCACTGTACACATCAATCACACACATCTGGTAATAGTTTAAATGTTCAAAACAATGGAATATACTTACATTAGTTTTTCTGTATATAAAGAGTTCAATGATATATCTATTTTTCTCACTGAAAGAACCATTAACAAGTCCTGCAACTAAAGATGTTTTGTAGGATGCATATATCAAATGGACCATCAAACTTTTTTTTTTCATTTATTCAACATTAAACAAAAACCCACAGTTATTATTATAAAAAAACATTAAAACAAAGAAAAAAAAGAGATCTGTTCAATGATATCAATTCACTCAAACTTAGTGGTCATAAGATATTAATTCTGAACTATGAAACAACATTTTAATTAGTTCTGAACAAAGTAAAGGAACTGAAATATTTATAAATGATTAGTGCAAAAGAAACAGGTCTTGAGTATTTACAGCATACATCTTTCTGTACATTAGGTTAAGGTAATTACTTACCTTTGAATTCAAGATTTCCTTTTCTTTTAGAGTATACTACAGAGTAAAAGAAAACCTTGTTTTTATCTCAGTTACACACATTTCCAAGCACAGATATTTATTTCGATATTTGTTTTTACATGAGGTTTCAATGATTATGGTAGTAGTGAAATTCAATACACATAAAGACACCCATTTCTCATAATAGTCTGGCAAACTTAAAGACAGCCTCATCGCTCAGGGCTGTTGCACAACTCACAATACCAAGGGATATCTTCATTTGGGATTTGTGCTGCTGTCATTCCAAGACACTTCGTGTGAAACCATCTTGTACAAGTTCCACACTGAATCTACATAGGGATAAAAATATTAAACATATTTTAAAAAAGTTACATTAGCAAATATGTAATGCATTATCTCAAAAATTCAAGATTATCCACTATTCAGATCATCCACAGATTTTTTTTCAAAAATTCAAGAGATTATCACCCAAAGAGCATCAGCAGTGGTTGGCAGTAAGTCCTTATTTCTACAGAAGGAACAGAAGTCATCCTTTGCCACTAAAAATAATTAAGCTATAATGCAATATTTTGAACAATACCTGTAGCCCTCAGAATTTCTTCTGCAATTTCTCTTCTTAGAGTTTGAACAGATTTTTTAGATGACTCAATGTGAAATTTCTGTGGTATGTTTGGAAATTCCATTACTGTCATCTTGGCCATCTAGACAGATGTCAAAACAATACATGTGCTATGTATGGTTTTGCGCAATAAAGAAAAAGATGTTAATCTAAATTGAAGAAAACATTTTTCAAACTATCACCTGCATGACAAAGATCCCACAACTGGTGGCATCTTTCTGGAAGGTGTGGGTTATTTTGCCAGGCTTCCACTTGATGTTAACCCAATCTTCCTTTCCAAGTCTATTCCGACACATCTGAAAGTACAGTACTGTCTATAGGACAAAAGGAACAGAATTTTCTATTAAAATTTTCATGGACTATATGGCTAAATATGTGATTAAGGTACTCAGTCCTCATTATTTCATAATACCCAAATTTGTAGCCAGCCTTTTTGGAGTCCTCTACTTCATTTGAGCCTTCAAGAGGATCAACCACAAAAATGTGGTTTGAAAGGCTAAGAAGATACTGTTAGAATCATTATACCATACCATCCATAAATATGTTATCAACCACAACATCCACAATAAAATATGTATAAGAGTTTTAAATAAAATGTCAAAAATTGATACGCAAAAATGTTAGTTAATTTACAAAACTAAAGACAAAAATAACAAGCCATTGCACATAAGTACCTTCTTTTTTTTTTTTTTTTACGTAGACACTCATCAAATGTTAAACTGTAGTCATTCCAGCTAGATGAAATACAGAGCTCATAATCCTAAACTTGTGTTAGTTGAGTCATTACAATTCTTAGATAAATACTGAACTGATATGAAAAATATGTAAGTAATACTACTGTATTTTTGTAGCTTTCAATTGATTAGAGCTAAGTAGTCTTTTTCGCAATTTTTAGGCTGGTAACCTTTGAAGAAACCAACAAAGACTAATATATAAACGGCACATAATACTACATGGATAGCTGTTTTCTTACCACAAACCTCCAGTGCACATTGTTTACTTTGACAAATCCAATGTCTCCATCATAGTCATCTAATGTGACCTGACAAAAGAAGTGACACAGAAAATATGTACATTTTTGAAGCAACTTACAAAATAAATATTATTTAAAGTATTGTAATCCAAATTTTCTATGATCACATCAAGGACTATTACAAGTCTGATCTGAAGCCTGCGGATGGCCCAAACTCTGCAATACTGAAGTGAAGTGATACACACCTTTTTTAAACCCTGCCTGGCCATCTGCTGTCTTGTGCCATGTAATATTACACCCATGGTGTAGTAATTCATGTGGTACAGTCGGCCAGCTGTATCCTTAGACTTGAGGATGGCTCCAATGTAGCATTCTATCACCTTTGAAGAAATATTATATGAAGATCAATCATAGTGTTCATTATTAATGAATATATCAATATATCAATATATATATCAAAAACTTGCCTCTCCAATGACTAGTTCATCAGGCCTCAAACTCTGAAATTCTCTGTGTCGGAGGGTAAATGTATGTTTCTGCTCTTCTTGATGTACTACAGCCACTACAACTTCAGTTGGCTGGCATTTCCAGAGGACATCCACCTACATGGATATGAATCAATAAAAAAATAATCACTTCCAGCATCATTTGCAAAGTCATTCTTATTTCAGTATTTCAGTTCTCTGTCTAGATATCCTCTGACTACAGAAAGTTGTTATTAAAGTAACCCACCTCTTTTGAATTCATTACCTTTTCCCACAATAATAACCTTGATTTTTTTCCCCCTATAGTATACACTACCGTTCAAAAGTTTGGGGTCACATTAAAATGTCCTTATTTTTGAAGGAAAAGCACTGTACTTTTCAATGAAGATAACTTTAAACTAGTCTTAACTTTAAAGAAATACACTCTATACATTGCTAATGTGGTAAATGACTATTCTAGCTGCAAATGTCTGGTTTTTGGTGCAATATCTGCATAGGTGTATAGAGGCCCATTTCCAGCAACTATCACTCCAGTGTTCTAATGGTACAATGTGTTTTCTCATTGGCTCAGAAGGCTAATTGATGATTAGAAAACCCTTGTGCAATCATGTTCACACATCTGAAAACAGTTTAGCTCGTTACAGAAGCTACAAAACTGACCTTCCTTTGAGCAGATTGAGTTTCTGGAGCATCACATTTGTGGGGTCAATTAAACGTTCAAAATGGCCAGAAAAAGAGAACTTTCATCTGAAACTCGACAGTCTATTCTTGTTCTTAGAAATGAAGGCTATTCCATGTGAGAAATTGCTAAGAAATTGGAGATTTCCTACAACACTGAGTACTGCTCCCTTCACAGGACAGCATAAACAGGCTCTAACCAGAGTAGAAAAAGAAGTGGGAGGCCACGTTGCACAACTGAGCAAGAAGATAAGTACATTAGAGTCTCTAGTTTGAGAAACAGATGCCTCACAGGTCCCCAACTGGCATCTTAATTAAATAGTACCCACAGCAGCTAAACTGTTTTCAGATGTGTGATCATGATTGCACAAGGGTTTTCTAATCATCAATTAGCCTTCTGAGCCAATGAGCAAACACACTGTACCATTAGAACACTGGAGTGATAGTTGCTGGAAATGGGCCTCTATACACCTATGTAGATATTGCAGCAAAAACCAGACATTTGCAGCTAGAATAGTCATTTACCACATTAGCAATGTATAGAGTGTATTTCTCTAAAGTTAAGACTAGCTTAAAGTTATATTCATTGAAAAGTAGTGATTTTCCTTAAAAAATAAGGACATTTCCATGTGACCCCAAACTTTTGAACGGAAGTGTATGTTTCTAAGGTGGGCTCTGGTTGAACTGTGTTCTTGAGTCAACCACATTGTATGAATAAAACTGCCTGACTGATCCTTAATGTGTCTTCACCATGTTTCTAGCTGTCAAAAATAAGTTGTGGTTTCACCATCACAAAATTTAAATGGCTTTAATTTAATGTATCTACCCAAAAAAGTACCTCTGTTTAGGGCTTGGAGCAGCTGTTGTCCTCTTCTTTGTCTTCTGAAGATATTTGCCAGTCTTCAAAGCTGTCTTTGCTTTCTTTGGAACAGGAACAGTGGTTGGAGCAGTGTAGAATTATGAGTTGCCAGTGCGGGGTTTTGCTTCATCTCTCTTTGCCCAACTCTCCTGTGATTGACCCATGTCCTTCTGTTGCATTGGTTTTAGGAGTAACTGCTCAGGTAAATGATGACACATGATGTGTTCTTTATATCTACCCTGTAGAGAGGTAAACATTTTCCTGACAAAGCTCCCTGGCCTCAGTCTCCTCTGCTTTTTTAGAATAGAATGTTTCACTATTTCAAACCATTTCTCCACATGGCAGTTTGTGTCCCTTGTTTTGCTTGGGCCAAAAGTGTCCTCTTCTTTGTCAGATGCAAACCTTTTTTAATTTCCCAAAAGCAGACCACTCCAAAGGGGAAAAAGGCCCAGGTAGTTGTCAAAAAGAACATCAACAACAACTGGGCAGTAGTAAGGATTGTCCACATCTTCTTTGATTTCTGCATTCTCTTTTTCAAGCTCTCCTTGCACCTCCTTCAATACCTTCTTAAACTCATAGGTGAAGGGAGATTTGCCCACAATTGTTTTTGCATTTCTTCTTTCTTCATCACTTTCCTCCTGAGCTACAGGACTTTCTTCAAGATTCTCAGTCTCTTCCACGCCAGGAATCTTCACTTTTTTTTATCAAGTCCTGTATGGCCTTCAGATTTTTCTGCACAGTGCTGGTGTTGTATTTGCCAGTTAATACAGTGCATGTAAATTACGGTTAGCTGTATGAAGCGCTCACCTGTACCTGAACGGTTGGCTGGCAAGCCCTCACCCGTTCTACTGATGCTGATTAGCTAAAATTCAAACACACTGCAACTGTCCAGTAAGAGACAGATTCCAAAAGGTTGAGTGTTGGATTTTTATGTAGAAGAAGTTTCCAAAATACAGATAGGTGTGGTTTTTATCATTCACGCACAGCTCTTTCAGAAACCTCCACCGTTACAGCTGTCTGTGTAACCATCTAGCGATCCGCGATTGTAAACTCGAACGGCAGTTGCCGTGGGCGGTCCTAGACAGTTCGAACTGGAATGCGATTGGCTGGCTGTGATGATGACTGACAGCTAAATTAACCAATTAAAAACAACAAAACTGTATCAACGGGACTGGCCTTTTTAACAGTGCACAATGAGGGGAAGATTCTAATTGCAGAGGCCATTGATGTTGTATTTTGCAACCTGGCAAATGCAAATGTTGCAAACTCCTGAAACCCTTTATCATGTGTCTTTCTCCCAATAGCCTGTGCAACAGCTTTGAGCACATGCACAGAGCAAATGTGAAGCACTGTAACCATTTGGATCTCTTTCCATGTCTTTATTTTGGAAGAAATAGCAAAGGCCCTATCCAAATAGCTTTCAGTGCTGTCCTTGTTGTATGACAGAAGGACACTTTGGAGTATTGCCCAGCTGTAGTCTGTTTCCACCCGGTATACTCTTACCTTTGTGTACTGTGACAGTTTTCTGCATTAACCAGAATGTAATTTGTGGTATAGATAGAGAGTTCGTTGGTCAGCATTTCACAGACTGGGAGGGGAGGTATATTCTGACCACCACCAGGAAGGGTAAGAGAGTAGTAAAGTACTCTTTTGGTCTGACCTGGACCTTTACAAACAACATTACCTGTAGCATCTAGGTACAGGGTCAGTGGAGCCTTCCTTCTCAGGTGTTGCACTGTTATGCTTATTCCAGTTTCTGTATACATGTGTACACCAAAGGGGTCAACTTGTAAGTGCTGTATGTACCCAGGCATCTTGTGGAAATGGAAGTCACATTCCTTCATGATCTTTTGAGTTAGGTACATCACCATTAAAACATCGTCATGCACTTTTGTTGCTTTTGTAACCTCTGAACTAATCACCTTAAGCACATTTTTGTTTAAACATTTGGTTATGTTCCCTGAAATCAGTTCATCAACTGGTGTTTTTTTGAGTTTACGATAGAACACTTGGCTCACTCCTTTATGCAGGGCTTTGGCAATTCTCCCTGTTTTTCCTGTTTTTGCGGCTGGTCTGAATTATTTCTCATTTTTCTTGTGTGCCACTGTTCTTGTTTGCAGCACAGTTATCTTGACTTGATTGTCTCCCACTGGCTCCCTGTTCCTTTTAAAAAAGTATTTTGCACTGCAGGAAGGGAATGTACAGACAGCCCTTACATTTAAATAAGGACTGTTAATTTTCCTGCTGTTGACTGGTTTTATGTGCTGGCTCTTGAACGAAAGGATACAACAAGGGTTCTTTTTGCAGAAACTGCTATATAACACACTTGTCCATGATTGCCTAAGTTTTGTGGAACCATGGCACGGAACAATTTTTTTCCATTTCTTTATATTCACTGATATTGTGAATCTCTTAGGCACCACTGGCAACTTTCTCCATTCACTTTTATTTCCGTTCTTGACGTGTTTCAGCTTAGTTCTTTTTTTTATGTTATTTTTTTATCTTGCTCTCCTCCTACTTCTTTCTCTTCGGTCTCTTCTTGTGCAACATCTTCATCGTCCTGAACTGAACTCTGCAATGTCATTGTCTTTTCTTGTTCTCCTACTTCCCCTAGACAACCGACCTGCATCATGCCCCATACATACACCATTCATAATTCTTCACCTTCAGATGACATGGATAAACTTTAGCATATTCTGCTGTGAAATCAGTCTCTACGTTTTTTTACTTGAGGATTCCACCTATTTTAAAAGGATGCACTGCTTTGAGTGGTAACTATCAGACAGTAAACTGAAACACTTGTTAAACTGATAAACAGAGCATCGCTCTGGACAGATATATACTGCAAAAACTATCTAGAAATAAATAAAAATTTCCTAAATTAAGTGTATTCACTCTTAATTTGAGTAGGTAAATGAGATAGTTTGCCAATGGAATGAGTAATTTTACTCTTAAAATAAGATAATTAGATAATATGCACTTGAAATAAGAGAATGCATTTGTGTTTTCTTATTTTAAGTGTAAATTGTCCTTTTCCGTTGGCAGAATGTCTCTTTTACCTCCTCAATTCAAGAACAAATGCACTTATTTTAAGAAAAAAATAGTTTCACAAGCAACCTTCTCACCAAACCCCGCACTCTCTCTGTGTATTCTCATTATCAGTTCGTATGAAATTGTACGAAAAGTTATGCACCGTAATTTTGTACGTTTTGGACATTTTTTTCAGGGTATTTCGTGGTATTTTTACGTCTTGCCTCCAGACAAGATATCCTTGCGCATGCACATGTTACACACCATTCAATAACATAGAATTTAACATAGAATTAACCCTAACCCTGACCCTAACCCTAAGATACAAAACAGCCAGAAACGTAGTTAGAGACATGGAGTAGTAATTATTGCACTGTTTTTCCCAGTTTTACGTCCGTCCGCGGATCTGCTTTTTTCGTCTGTAAGAGATCAAATTGAGGTGAGATGTGCCACATAATTTTTTTCTGCAACCGGTTGGTCAAGTCCATATGTTATAAATATGCTATATGAATTCATAAAATAAACATAACCAATAAGGTACAAATGAGGTTTACAGGGGTTTTGGTGAGGCTACAGTTCAGAATAGTATAGTTATTGATTACTTTTTCGAAATAATAATTCCCCGAAAATATGAAAAGATAATTTATTTATATCTTAAGAGTTGTATCACCAGTAGGGTGTGGATGATGTGTACAGTAATTTTGGTATGGCTGCAGTTTAAAATAGTGCCATTATTGATAAATATATACTTATAACAACAAAGAAAAATTCTCTAAAAATAGAGTTTAGCATATATTCCCAAAGTAAGAGCTGTAGTATGATCCAGATGAGGTTATCTGTGTGTGTGTGTAATTATTGGACATTTTATACCAATTGCAATAATAACATAGAGGTTACATTTGTCATTTAGGCTTTGGGAAAGTCCTCAAAAAGTTTTATTTTCAAATCCAATAAATGTGGTATGAAAGACATGAGATGAGATACACATGAAATAAATTAGACAATAATCCGCCACTCCTTGGAGACGCTTTTGAATATTTCTCTATGATTATTTCTACGGTGTTGTAACTTGCAGACGGTCCCAAAGCATTCGCGGAGCGGCAAGCTCTGCATTGGGTCCAATGTAATTCTCCCAGCGCGATAGGAGACTCGTTTTGAGGAAACTACGATTGTAGCTCACTGTCTAGCGTGCCGTGGTTGCGGAGAGGTGTCTGTTTTGTACAATAAATCCTCCGCGGACGAGTTATTAATCCCGAAAAGCCAAATCTGCCAACTTTACTGAAGTAGTTTGCCGAGGCGGTAAAATTCCACCAGGCGTTTGAGGAGGCGAAGGAAAAGTCCCGCCCTTGCTGGCTTTGGGGACTTCAAATATGAGACCCTGGAGAGCCTCTACAGCTCTAAGGACCCTCAGAAGATCCGGTACGAGAGAACGATAGAAACTGTGTGTGTTTTGCCTCGGCTGGGATGTCAGAATCTTCTGACTCTTTTTCTCACCCTCTCAGGTTTGTCAACTATCTGCGCCGGACGTCAGCCGTTCCCGGTTCCCAAAAGGAAAAGATCATAGAGTACGTCCGGAGCAGAGGCAAGGAGAGGGTCTCCTCCACCGCCGCGGCAGGCTCTGTCTCCTCCACCGAGGGACTAGCGTTGGCAAGGTAGCTGTCAGCCAGGACTGCCGCACAGTCTGGGTTTTTTTTTATTAGTTATATTTTATTATTATTATTAATATTTACTAACATATTTTTAAAAATTGAGAGATTGTTAAAGTTCATCAGTGCAGCTTCTAAGGTGTCTTTGTGATTTCAGGTTCGCTGCCTTCGTGTCGTCACGCAGGCCTCTGTCTGGGTTGGAGATGCAGGCTGCACTGAAGAGGGTCGCCTCCTCACCTAAGCCTGTATTTCCAGGTGGGATGAAATTCCAAAGAGATGCAGCTTGACTCTCTTCTGTGGTTTAATGTTTACGATTTCATCTCCAGCCCGCAGCAGAGCCTCTAGACCAGGGGTCCCCAACCTTTTTTAAACTGAGAGCTACTTCCAGTGTTGGGCTAGCTACTTGTCCAGTGTAGTGAGCTAAGCTATCAGTTACTCAACAATAAATCAAGCTTCACTACACCAAAGCTACCACCTAAAGAATTATAGCAAGCTAAGTTACGCTAATGTGTTAACAGTAGCTTAACTACATCAGAAGCTACTTAACGTTGTACCAAGCTAATGTCAATTCAAAATGAGTCTGACACACTAGTTAAAATATTTATTAAAGGTCAGCCAATGACATAACACAGTGTAAACATTGCTTTATGATCCGCATATTAAAATAAAAACTGAAGTAATTACTAGTAGACAAACTAGTAAACAATCTGCTGTTATTAGAACCAAATTAAAGGTACGGTGTAGTGTTCTACACATGGAGACATGGCTATGAGTTTGCATTCAATGGACATCTCTAGGGAAAACAAAACCCTACAAAAGGCATCTTATTTCTTTAGGGTCTCCCTTAGAGAAAACTTCTTCAGACCTCAATTAAAGGTACACTATGCAACCGGTGTTGATTTTCCAGCGAGGCTCCCCCCAGAGGGCAAAATTAAAAGTGCACTGTCGTAAATATGCACAGCTGTTCTCCTGGTTTCTCCGTCAAGCCAGGCGCGGTTGTTTTGAGCTTAGCAGACAGGCGAACGCAACGAATGACTAATGCTGCGTTCACACTGGACGCAGCTGGCGCGACAGAAGCAGCGAGTTTACATACAAAGTCAATGGTTGATGCGCGTCCAGGCGCAGCAAAAGGTCCCGCGGCGCGTTTTGAGCAGCAGGCGCAGCGCGTCTGAGCAGCTGAAGCAGTGCGTCGGGCGCGTTTAATCATCTGACGCAGGGAGAGAGACACAGCGCTGATGATCAGAGGCTATGATCACTCCTCTTAAACAGTTTATTGACGCCTAAATTAACTTAAAATGCAGAAATCTGCCGGCAGAATATGCAGTTTGGATTATTTAGATGAAAAACATCTACAAGCTGCCGCGGTGAGCCGCGAGGAGGCGACCCGGCCAAAGGCTGATGAAGGGAATCCTACTGTCGGCGCACTGCTGGTATGTGGGGGTCTGAGCGCCTCCGACAGAAAAAATATTGAAGGCAGGATAATAATCTGAATGAACTGACGGCACTGATTACGTTTTCAGGTGTATTTTCTCACTTAAACACATATTAAAACTACTTTATTCCCACTGATCACAGCAAATATAGCTGCAAGGCAGAGAAAGGATAGTGAAGCTCCGCCCAACGCGCGTCAGACACACTTTTGCACCGCGCAGCCAGAGCAGCAAAGCTGCTTCAGCCGCGCGTCAGAACTAACTGGTACAAGCAGCAAAAATGAAGCAGCAGACGCGATTTTGCTGCGTCCGATGTGAACGTAGCATAACTGCACAAAGATCGCCACTGTGCTAGCAACGAGAATGCTTTTAACTGGGGGGTGTAGCAGTTCTCGCCGTAAAGCAAGACTGACTCTCGTGAGACTTCTGAGCCGGTGGGTGCAGGCCGGTTCTCCTGCAATTGCAAGTGCGGTATTTCCCCCACAGACCACCAGGGCGGCCGAGAATACCTTTGTTCAACCTGAAATGACTCATTTAATCATCCAAAACGTTATGGAACACATTAATTAACTGAAAAATGTTGCATAGTGTGCCTTTAAACAGTCGATTCAAGTAACAAATGAAACTGTTTACAAAAAAGGTGAAGAAATAAAGAAGATAATTAAGAGATACATATATTTATGTCTCACCATATAATTTAATTTCAACCTACATATTTATTCATTGTATTTTTGGGGGCAATTAATTGAATGCTTATTTATTTATTTATTGAGAATTTATTTATTTATCTATTTATTTTATATACGGTAGAGCTGTTCCTCCATAAATAAAAAATCTTATCTGTGCACAGCCTAAAAACAGATTTATGTAAACATCCTGTCAGGTAAACTAGGCCATGAAAATACAATATGGAAGTTTCACTACTGCTCTCTAATTAGAGTATCTTAGTGGCACATATGGGAGAATTATCCTGCCATAATGCAAGAGCACATCATTTCAATTTGAGAAAAGAATTTCTTCTTCTTGCACTCAAAACTTATAATGCTCACACTCAAAACATGCGCTCTCTCTCAAATATTTTCTCTTCTCCCTCAAATCTTTGTTTCTTCTCTCAGATTTAATGCTTCTTGCACAGATATTTTCTCCTCTCGCTTGCCTCCTTCTCTTCGCGCACAAACCGCGCTCTGCACGAGTCTCAGATACGCTCGCAAACCCGTAGGCTCTGCTTGCGGATTTTTTTGCTCTCTCTTAGTTTGCAGTTGGATCGTCGCCTAGCAACCTTTCCTGCCAATAGAACGACAGCCTCGGAAAGGGTGCGCTTGTTTAACCCTACTGAGTGTGCCTGTGCTACTACGCTTCTTATAAGAGCGTCAGCTGAAACTGCTATTTACAGTAGTTTTGTGGCTGATTGTTGTTTCAAAATAGAAAACCTAGTTTCATTACTTAGTTATGCCCTGGATTTTGTAGCGTTTGTGGACGCTACGTCGCTACTTGATCAAAGCACTAACGTCGCTACAGGAAAGTTATTTGATAAATAAAGCAGCGACGCTACGGTCAAGCTACTGGAACATGTAGTTAAACTCATAGCTTCGCTACATGTAGCGGTGCTACTGCCCATCACTGGCTACTTCATCGGTACCATGTCACATGAAGGGGCTACCAATACTGACCTTTGAACAACAAGGGTCAGCGCTTACCAATAAACATATTTGCAATGCTTTATTTAATTTAAATGTTCTCATTTTTTAATCTTTAGAAGTGTCAGTGTGATTACAAAAGTAGAGGAACAGACTAAAATAACCTTTTAGAGGCAGCTCACTGGAAGGTTGTGCTAGTTTTAGAACAGGCTTGAGGGCACCACATGTGGTCCTTGGGGGCTACCTGGTGCCTGTGGGCACCATGTTGGTGACCCCTGCTCTAGACCAGCTCCTTCCAGACATCTGTGGAGCCCACCGATGAGGAGCTGGTTGAGGCTGCTGGCGACATGGAGGAGCGTAAGTAACGAGCATCTAATTTATCAGACTTTTTGTTTGCAAAAAAGTTATGACTGATGCTGATGGTTTTCTCCCATTTTATTTCACAAATGATAAAATAAACCAGATGAACCTGAAGTGAAACAGTAAGTTGGAGTCAATAAATAATTTGCTTTTGGCAATTAGCTGTAGCTCACTTATCACTAACTGGGCCGGTGCTTTTCACCCGTAGATTCCTCATCACGTCACCCGTTTCTTCCTCTTGTTGTCACCCAGGCTGCGTCTCAATTCGCAGGCTGCGTACTTGGTAGGACGCATTTTGAGGCCGGTGACGTCACAACGCTGCGCGGAGGCCGTCCCATTTGGCAAAAATTCTGAGGACGCTTAAAATGCAGCCTCAAAATGCGTCCTCCTTTTCCCCGAATTCTGAGGATGCATTGCTACCGTCCTTAGTGGCCTCGCCTCCCACTAGATTTCCCGAGGTGCTTTGCGCGCTTTTTTTTTTTTTTTTGTTAATTGAAGAAAAAGAAGAAGAAGAAGAGAGAAAAAAAAGGCAGAAAAAATGGAAAGCAGTAGCAGCGCCGGCAGTAGTAAGATGGAGTACACTTTTAAATGTGAGTATTATTTTTGTTTTATTTTACTGAACATGTATTAAAATACATGACGGTAACGGAGCCACCGGGATGTGTAGACCATCTAAAGCTAAAGCTTAAAGCTAACCTGTTGATACGAGACGCTCAACAACAATTGAAAGCCTTCATAAAAATGTCACAATTATTAACCTACATCTTGTAACTTTGCTGATAGCCCTCACTAATCGGAATTATTTATTCTCATACAGTTTATTACATAGGATTAGAACTGTCAAAGCTTAATGCAGCTGAAGAAATAACATGAGTCCAGCTGTACTGGGCTGTTAATACTGTAAACATTTTGTTTTAATACTCAATAATGTATAGTTATTTTACAGTGCAGTAAAATAAGGTTTAAAGTATAATTCACTTGAAGAACAATGCCGGTGTAATTATACAGAACAGTAATTTTGCCTGTTGACTTAACAGAAATAGGCTTTACATGTCATTTTGTTCCAGGGAGCAGGGAGCAGACAGAGGAGATGATCAAACTCCGTGGGCGAAACGACCACCTTTTTACCGGCGCCAAAAATACTGCAGCAGTCGGTTGGAGGTAAGAGTTGAGGCATAATTCCATATACATGTTGCATTTCTATGTAAAAGTCACACAAGATAAAAGAAGTCCTGTTCAAACACCAACGTACAAATATAATCTTTTGATCACATGATATGATGCCCAGATGCCCCTTTTGATCAATCTTATATTTGTGATAGAAGTGATCCTAGTGTGTTTATCTCTTCTCATTTCTCTTGTTTAGAACAATCCTGCAGAAAATGGGCCTGGAGGGAAAAGTTGAGCCACAACAGGCCAAAAAAAAAGTGGGACAACCTAAAAAAAAAAATACAAAGTATGTTCAGGTTTTGATAATGTAATGAAATACACACACACACACATATATATATATATATATATATATATATATATATATATATATATATATATATATATATATATATATATATATATAGATAGATAGATAGATAGATAGATCGATCCATCCAAATCATGAAACACTCCTTTTTTCTAGTTTTAAAGAAACACTACATAAAATTGCATCTGTTGACAAAAATTGTTTTCCTCTACTATAGGAATGCAAAGATCCAGGGACAGGGCAGGGTGTCAGTGGTAGGCCTACTGCTGCCACCTGGCCCTGGTTTGTCCTCATGGATGAGGTATTAGGACAGAGGCCCTCTGTTGCCCCACCTGTCCTTATTGCCTCCATCCCTGAGGACACACCAGGGCCAGGTGCTGCAGAGGCTGAGCAGCATCAGGGCAATGACGAGGAAGAGAGTGAGGATGAGAGGCCAGGAGAGAGGAGGGAAAGGAGGAAGAAAAGAAGGAGGAGTGACGAGTTGCTTGAATTGATCAGGGAGGATATGAGATGGCAGAGGGAGGCGGAGGAGAGAAGAGAAAGAGAGAGGACAGAGAAAGGATGGACAGATTGTTTAATTTATTGAGAGGATGGTGGACAGACGTTAATTTTTGTTGGTGTGTTCTTTTTTTTTTTGGTTGTTGCTGTTTTTACAAGTTCAAGTTATGTGTTGCTGTTATTAAATTAAATTATTAAATTGTTTATCAAAGTTATTGTTGTCGGTGTGTTCTTAAAGTCTTTTAACCTTTTTACATCATCTGTTACATCACTTCTTGACAATTTAAGTAAACGCAGAACAACTTCTCAGTGACAGCATCAATTTATTTTTTGAGATGCAATTATAACAAACTATTAAAAATATTTTAAACTATTTACAGTCAATTTTAACTACTATTTACAGAAGATGTAAAAGAACATATATATACAATTTCGACTGAGCAGGAGTCCCTGGTGGTGCTGCTGGACTGGATGGGATGCCACACAGATGAGCTTGGAGTCTTCTGCTCTTCATCCTCTGGGGCCATGATGTCACCAGCTCCCAGGCAGATGTTGTGCAGGACAGCACATGCCGTTATGACCTGTAGAAAAAAAAAGACAAAAACATTTTATAGTATATTTGAAGAAATTAATTTAAAGCTTTTTATCACTTATCTATAAGCAATAATTCTCTCATTTAGTAACATACCTGAGGCACAAAGGTGTGGTGCACCTCCAGCGCTTGGAGGAAGATGGCCCTGAACCTCGTCTTCATCATCCCAAAGGCACGCTCTATGATGGAGCGTGCCCTGGAATGATGGCTGTTAAAGCGCAGGGCTCCCACACCTTGTACCGGCCGCTTGAAGGGAGTCATGAGGGGGAGTGGGTGTTGGAGACACGGGTA
This sequence comes from Cyprinodon tularosa, assembly GCF_016077235.1. Classification (NCBI taxonomy): domain Eukaryota; kingdom Metazoa; phylum Chordata; class Actinopteri; order Cyprinodontiformes; family Cyprinodontidae; genus Cyprinodon; species Cyprinodon tularosa. The sequence goes on from NW_024039018.1 coordinate 710,501, forward strand.
CCCACCATCTGCCAAGATGAAGTGGCCCGGAGGAGGGTAGATGGCCTGCCTGTACAGTGGGCTGTTCCGGAGCACTCTGGAGTCACCGACCCCGGCCAGCCCACGTACGTGTCGATGAAGCGGCCCTGATGGTCACAAACTGCCTGCAGAATGATGGAGGAGAACAGTTTCCTGTTCCGATAGCAGTGACCATCAGGACCGCTTGGAGGCTTGATCCTCACATGGCAGCCGTCGATCGCTCCAGCAGCTTTCAGAAAAGCTCTGTGTCCGGCCAGCCCTTCAAACCCCTGGGTTACTGCTGCCAGGTCTTCTGCAGTTTTGGGGAGGCAGATGACTCGGTGGCGGATGGCCACCACCTCCTCAGTAACCCGGTGGACGATGCGGTGAACTGTGGAGCGAGGCATCCCGAACACCCTACACTGTTAGACATTTCAATGGGTTTTTTACAGTAACTTACTGGCAACACGGTTGCCAGTAAGTTACCGTAATCTTCATTTACAGTAGTAGTAGTAGTGGTACTGTATGTTGAGTTTACAGTAACTAATGTTGTTACTGTAAACTCAACATACAGTACCACTACTGTAGAAATGCTTACTTTACAGTAAAATACTGTATTTCTCTCTCTCTCTCTCTCTCTCTCTCTCTCTATATATATATATATATATATATATATATATATATATATATATATATATATATATATATATATATATATATATATATATGTATTAATATATATATATATATATTAATACATATATATATATAGATATGTAGTAATATATATATATATATTAATACATATATATATATATATATATATTAATACATATATATATGTGTATTAATATATATATATTAATTTAGATTTGTATATAGTATTTTTCATGCACTGACTTAATGTAAAATTCTTAACAACTGAATAAAAATAGCTTTGATTTTAATGGTTGAGCAGTTTTTTCAATAAGCCTGCTAATTTTGCTTAATTGATTTGTTATTAACAATTATAATAAATCAAAAACAGACATATATATTCCAAAACATTCTGGTCTTTATTTAAAACACTAACAAATCGTAAAAGAACCACAAGATAATGTGTGACTTTCAGCTAGAATTCTCAATTTAATTCATATTATTATAGACAATACTTTTTTCATTTGCTCAGAGCTTAAAACATGTAACAAAATCAATTCCTTAAGATCGTCCAGTTCAAACATTTAGTTAAGTTGTTATTTATTCAAATTTAAGTCATATTATTAAAATCAGTAGTTCAAAGAACAACAGTTGTAACAAACAATAGAAACAGCATTAAACAGTATAACCGTTCAACCTATTTTGTAAGAATTTGATTGCACTCAAAAAGGAAAAAAAGAAGAACCTTACATAAACATAAATTGATCAAATGAACCGAACCTGGACAGGGTGTAGCCCCATTTCATGAGATTGTATTTGTCTTCAGCTGCAGCTGCACAGAACCTATAAAGGATAAGGAAAATGAACATCAGTATAAGTATCCGAGACTACAGTACAAGCATCCATTTTGAAGATATCTTAATGGGAAGAATCTTACCTAATTCAAGTTCTTCCACTCAAAGTCTGTTAGCTGGCGAAGAAAGGACAGCACTCTGTTGTTTATAGTGGCTGTCTTCCGCTTCACCAACACTCCAGTCTTCCGACTCACTCCAGTCCGTGCGGTGCATTTTGTTCCATCTTCTGGATTTATTCTCAAGAAGAACCTTCAAGCAAGATGAAAATTAATGGCAAAATAAACACAAGCAAAAAAACAAACGTATGAATAATAATAATAGAAAAAAAAAAAAAAAAAATATATATATATATATATATACACTATATTGCCAAAAGTATTTGCTCACCCATCCAAATTATTGGAATCAGGTGTTCCAATCACTTCCATGGCCACAGGTGTATAAATTCAAGCACCTAGGCATGCAGACTGTTTTTACAAACATTTGTGAAAGAATGGGTCGCTCTCAGGAGCTCAGTGAATTCCAGCGTGGAACTGCAATAGGATGCCACCTGTGCAACAAATCCAGTCGTGAAATTTCCTCGCTCCTAAATATTCCACAGTCAACTGTCAGCTGTATTATAAGAAAATGGAAGTGTTTGGGAACGACAGCAACTCAGCCACGAAGTGGTAGGCCACGTAAACTGACGGAGCGGGGTCAGCGGATGCTGACGCGCATAGTGCGAAGAGGTCGCCAACTTTCTGCAGAGTCAATCACTACAGACCTCCAAACTTCATGTGGCCTTCAGATTAGCTCAAGAACAGTGCGCAGAGAGCTTCATGGAATGGGTTTCCATGGTCGAGCAGCTGCATCCAAGCCATACATCACCAAGTGCAATGCAAAGCGTCGGATGCGGTGGTGTAAAGCACGCCGCCACTGGACTCTAGAGCAGTGGAGACGCGTTCTCTGGAGTGACGAATCGCGCTTCTCCATCTGGCAATCTGATGGACGGGTCTGGGTTTGGCGGTTGCCAGGAGAACGGTACTTGTCTGACTGCATTGTGCCAAGTGTAAAGTTTGGTGGAGGGGGGATTATGGTGTGGGGTTGTTTTTCAGGAGCTGGGCTTGGCCCCTTAGTTCCAGTGAAAGGAACTCTGAATGCTTCAGCATACCAAGACATTTTGGACAATTCCATGCTCCCAACTTTGTGGGAACAGTTTGGAGCTGGCCCCTTCCTCTTCCAACATGACTGTGCACCAGTGCACAAAGCAAGGTCCATAAAGACATGGATGACAGAGTCTGGTGTGGATGAACTTGACTGGCCTGCACAGAGTCCTGACCTCAACCCGATAGAACACCTTTGGGATGAATTAGAGCGGAGACTGAGAGCCAGGCCTTCTCGTCCAACATCAGTGTGCGACCTCACAAATGCGCTTCTGGAAGAATGGTCAAAAATTCCCATAAACACACTCCTAAACCTTGTGGACAGCCTTCCCAGAAGAGTTGAAGCTGTTCTAGCTGCAAAGGGTGGACCGACGTCATATTGAACCCTATGGATTAGGAACGGGATGTCACTTAAGCTCATATGTGAGTCAAGGCAGGTGAGCAAATACTTTTGGCAATATAGTGTATATACACTTTATTTGTCCCCTTGGGGAAATTACAATTTTGGAACATTCCGGGGGAACTTGGGTGTACAAGGCCATGCTGACGTGGAAGGCTCTGCCCAACTTAACCTAACCTAGCAGAGCATGTTTTTAGTGGTAGGGGAAATTGGAGCACCCGGAGGAAACCTATGCAGACACGGGGAGAACATGCAAACTCCACACAAAGTCCTGCCAAGACCGAGCGGGACGCAATATCCAATCCAATAACCATTTATAGTAAGATTAAAGTAGTTTCAACTACATGTTATGTTCCACTGCTGAATAATCATGTTTATTCAAGCTAATGTAAATATTCAAGAATGAAAATATTCAAAGTTTAAATTCTATTAACAATTCAGTTTAATAATAACAGAACACATTCCACATCAGCATCTCCTGTCTTTGAAAACCATTATCCTGAAGGTTTTAGATGTCCCCATGCAACACACTTGACTCAAATTAAATGACGGTTGCTTTCAAGTTCTGCATGCTTAGTGGTATAAATCATGATGGAGAATTTTTGGACATGGTAAACCAATGTCCATCTTGATATCTCACATGAATGGGGGAGCAAAATGAGAGTCGCCTGCAGTTTGCCTTCAGGGACTCATGTGGGACCAAACCAACCCCCCTCTACCCGGGCAAGAGAGGATAAAGTCCTCCCACAGAGGAGGGACTTCTGCCTGGATAACAAAAACAACTGGTTGTGCTTTGTTCTTCCTCTTTCGTGAAGCCCTCCCAGAAGATTCACATCGAAGGAGCCCTGCCAACATCCAGCAAGGTCCGAGACCCAGATCTCGAAATGGACTGAAAGCTAAGTCTGATCTAATGCCTGACATTAGAGTGCTCATTCACACTTTCAGGTGTTAAAACTGCCAGAACAGAACTTGATTAAATAATATTGCTGCCACCCCTAAGAGGCTGATGCCAAATATCAAAACATAAATTTAGCATCCGCTGGGTTAGCATTGCATTTAATGTTATATAACATTATGGCGTCCTGACTAGCAATATAACAATTATACAGCACAAAAATCACAACAGCGGCAGGGAACCATCTAAAATCTTTTCAACAGTGGGCCCAGGGACTGGAGTTGCTTATCCATGCCTGTATAAGACTTCACAGTGCCTTAAAAAAAAAAAAAAGTGCACTTACCGCTGAATAAATTCAAGTGTTGCACATGCTGGCTCCTGGTATTCAAGGTTGAAGGCATAGTAGCTTCCAAAAAACACAGAGAATGCATCTGCAAAGCCCAGGTGCTCATCCAAAATGTAGACCACCTTTCCCTCCATGCTCACCATCCACTTTGCTGCATCAAGGTATGTGGTTCCTAAAAGATAAAAAAGGCACACTTTGAAAAAAGCACACTTACAATCAAAGAAAAAAATTCTTAAAGATTATGTAAAGCTTCCCTTACCCAGAATTATCAGTCTTGGTGATGAAGGCAATGTCACGTCCCTCTCAATGGATGCTTTTGTTGAAGTCGTCTTAAACAGAATTAAATTAGGAATTACAACATGCTTAACATGCAGCCCAATAATTATATACAGTGAGCATATTCACAAATTGTTTCTCTGACGATTTGCCAACTTACATCTTTCAAAATGAAGATGGATTCCTCCTCTTCAACGAAGTGGTTCAGCAGCAGAAGTACTGCTGCTATGGCTGTCTTGTTTTGCTGCATTGCTGAGATCCCGTCAATATCCTGAAGAACACGCTGAATGTTTTTGTTGTGAGGGTTTCTTCGGAAGAAGTCCAGAATTCTCTTCCCTTTTGTCTGAAGAGCTTCTCCAAGGCGATCACAAATGTCAATCTCTGTGAGGATTTTGAAGTGATCGCAGAGTCCTCTTTTCGTAAACAGAAAAGGCCATTGTTCTTGTATGTCATTAATACTTGGAGGAGGGCACCCATTGATCATGTGCCGCTGATAAATGTATGTGAGAGACATGGAAGCATCTACATCTGGCCAATCTGCTGCTCTAGGTCCAGCTGACTGAAATATGGCAACCATGTCTTGTCGTCTTTTCTCCAAAGAGTCTGTCGTTTCTCCCTCGGGAAGACATTTTGGCTGCCAGTTTACACAGCCATAGCTGTCCACTTTACAACGTGTTGTTTTAGCTGAGGTGTTGGAATTGCTCTGTGTTGTTGATCGTGGTTTACGTATTCTCTCAGTTGTATTGTTTCTGTTGACATGTTCCACTCTTGTCTTCAGCTGGTTTATAAGGGAATAGTATCCTATTCCAATTTGTTCGCCTTCCTCAGTCATGTCTGAAAAGGTCAGTGGATACTTTGAAACTATCATCTTTGCTATTTCTATGCAAGCAGCTCTGTTAGGGTTTGGACAGTGTTGCTGCATAGCAGAAACCACAACCCGCACCATTGCTCTCCTGTCTGCTGGGCTAGCCCTCTGCCCTCTCAAGATTGCCTGGGACAAGGATCCAGGTATCTGTTCCCATGGTATTTGGAATTGGAGAATCCAAGAGTTTTGAGCTTTTGCCAGGCTGGATCCAGGAAAATATGACTGTGTCTGATGAGGTGTGAAGGAGGACCAACCAGTTCCTCTGTCTGCACCTACAGATGAAAGGGGAGGCGTCTCTTCACTTAGAGTGATGCTGACTTCAGTGGTCCCTTTGTCATTCAGTTCTTTAAAGAAGAAAAAAAAAACAATAATGCATTTTTATAAGTCTAAATCCTTTAATCAAAAAAGTATATATACCAGAACTAACTATATACATATTTAGACAAATTACCTATGAATGGTTTAAAACTTCAATGTATGCTCAAACAATTTACAACAGCTTCTTTTCGTTATTTCAAATATAACCCAAAGGGACCAGAAAACTTTTAGATGAAAATGTAACTTTTCTCTGTATCAATAAGAGCTCAGATAAGAGAAAACAGATGCAAAGAAGCTTCTGTGTAAACCAAACAGAGGGAAAGGCACAGTACAAAAAGTACTCTCTGAAAAACACTTTTTTTGTTCATTTTTTTTGTTGTCCAATTCACTATAAGTGATGATAGGTAAATAACATGATATATATAACCCATATAAACAAGACATTTTACACATGTTGGATGAAGCTGTTTGATGACCAGTTTTGTATTCATATTAATGTCACATGCATTAAACGACATCAACTGACACTAAAACTAAAAAGTAAAACATATATCTGTCGGATAAGTCTTTAACCTGTGACTATCCCCAGTAACCAGATGATACTATTGAGAATTAGGTGTTACATGTATCTATTTCCTCTCTCTGTGACTAAAAGATGATAGGATAAATCTTGTTTAAAAGTATTTGAGTAGATCAAATGCTGTCTCACCCAATTACTCCATCAAGACATGTTTGGACACACTCTGATGGTAATGTGTCTTCAACTATTTTCTTTAAGACTCTTATGAATACATTTCTCACCTCTTTGTTTGAAGGCCTGGATTACTTTTCGGCACTGTATTGGTGTCAGATATTCTTGGAAGTCTTCCTTCTCCACAAAAGCAAGGTCCTCTTTCTTAGTTACTCCAACCACAGATGAAAGGTGTCCTGTAATGGTCATCAGTATTTCGTGATCCAACTCTCTGAAATTCCTGGATCCATTCAACATCCATTCCTAGGAAGAAGAAAGCACTGAGTGATGCAAACAAACAACAGGGAGGTTCAAGATATGATACACTTGCAGTGGATAATAGTCTTGCAACTTTTCTGCTTTCACATATGCATAGTTATGATCTGAGTTATATAAATGATATACTCCCAGATCCACTAACAGAACTGAGTGTTGTACCTGAACAACAAAGTGGACCTGTTTTTCATCAGTCAGTATCAAGGATATTTTCCCGAAGACTAAAGTGTCACCACTGTGATCAAGAGGAACAATCAGTCCTCTTGTGTATTTGGTTCCTTTATAAATCACTGCCGAAACTTCAGAGGTTTTGTTTTTGTCAATATTGGCTGTCTTTAAAACCATCTGTATGCCTTTGTTGTATGACAAGCTCATTTGCCTCACCTGCAATCTGAATGAGAGGTGGGAATAACTCACCACATCCTTGAACCTCCACCACTCCTTGAAATAAGAGTGTTTGCTCTCAAACCTCAGTGTCCACAACCGTATTAAGGGCCCAAACTTTAGAATAAGGCTTGGATAATGCAACAAGTAATGATGCTTTGGTTTAAGAGGATGGTCAGGGAACATGGTGCTACGTAGCTCTACATATTCCTCCAGCAAAACCTTTAAGAATGCAATTTCATTATGATTAATTTTTGGAGCACAGATATACTCAACTATTTCTCTGAGTTTTAGGCATACCTGCCAAATCTCGCTCTCTAAGGGATTTTTGATCCATTTACCAACATAAACTGGCAACAATCGTAAGAAACACCAGTTCTGTGCTGCTGAACCACTAAGCCTTGTAGCATTTTCCTTTATCTGACACGGTTTGTTGTGTGAGTCACTGCCAAAAAGCCTTGTTTGTGAGATTGCCTGATTTATCTGTTCATAAGTGAAATGTTTTTCAGATTTGATCAGATGCTTAATGTAAAGAGCTAAATCATTGGATACTATTTTTTCAAAAAGGTCATGCCCAAGACATGGAGGAAGACCAGAGCACACATGAAACGTTGTCAGTGAGTTGAAAATGGAATCACATTTAATTCCATCCACTATGTTACGGTCAGAAGTCAGTTGTTGAATGCTGTCATTGTAGTTTGCAGGTGTTCTTTGTGAGCCAAAAACAAGTGGAGATTTGACAAACGTCTCTCTGTCAACCAAACAGTATCTACAGAAGTGTTTGCTACTGCTGAAATTTTCAGTGAATCCACCAATTGAATGTGAACCAAGATTATCTCCACATATGGCTATCAGTGATGCTCTAAGGTTGGTTCCATCTTCCAGCTTAAATCCTGAAACCTCTAAATCTTTTAAATCATTGATAAGGTGGGAAAATACCTTGTCTGGTCCAAAAGATTTAAAGTCCTGTTCTCTGCAAAGCAAAACAAGCTGTGCAGGGTCAACACTGGATCGATTATGTGGTAATATTTCTCCAAGTGTCATGTACATGGCCATGAGTTTGTGTTTCTTTTTTCCAGAACCTAAGGGATTTGTCACCTCAAAGGCATCCATGTACAAAATAACTGAAATGGAGGATGACAATGTCTGTAGAATAGCATTTTGTTTGAAGTTTTTACCATCATTTACATTATTCAAAATCATCTCATCATGTGCTAGTAATTTTGATTGTGCAAACTGGTCTTTCACTGTTGACTGCCGAAACAAGGCAGCAAGTGTCTCCTTTACAGGCACGTACTGACAAAAGCGTTCTTTACCACTAATGTCTGTTCCAAGGTACATCTGGCTTGGAGCAACATAGTCAAACTTTTCCTTAAAGAACGTTTTTCTGGTTCTATCCGATCTCAAGATTCCTTCATTGTAAATAGTTAAAAGATCCTCTTGTTCAAGTTCTTTAACAATTTCCTGTATCTGACCCTCATTCAACCTCAGCTGTTGTAGTTTCTCCTCTACTTTTTTAATTACTTGCCTCATTCCAGTGCTATGGATATCTTGAAATTCTTCAATCATGCACTGTACTGTTGTTGCTGGCAAAAGCATTTTAGCCTGATATTTTAAGTAAAATAATGATAGATTCTTTAAAAATCTGTCATTGCTCAACTCTAAATTTATTTCAGGATGTCCAAAATGTGAATTTACACCATCATCTTGCACCTGAGAGTCTTCAAGTTGAGCATCTTGAATTTGGACATCTGGATTTTGCGGTACTTCCAGCTGTGGAACAGCTGGTTGTCTATGTTTTCTTGAGATGTGCGTGGCAAAAGATGAGCGCACTCTGAAACATTTTGAGCACCCCTGAAAAGGACAAGTGACTTTTTTCCCATTACGTATGTGTACTCTTAAATGAATGCAAAGCAAATAAGAACTATTGGCAATAAAATCACATCCTGGAACATTACACTTGTGATCACCATCATGCTGAAAAGTCTCTTTTATTTTTGACACAGTAGTGTGATTTCTGTACATGTGGGACTTTAACGCAGAAAAAGTTCTGAAACTGGCAGAACAAGTTTCTATGCCACATGAAAATCTGTAGTTGGCAAGATTTTTATGACTCCTTGAATGAGCAAAAAATGTTTTAGGACTGCCAGTGCAGTGGTTACACATCTTACACCTTAACATTCTTCAGTTTCTGAGGGTTTTCAAGCCTTTTCAAACCGTTTTTACCACACAACTAAATGGTTACAATAATTTCACACATAACAGCTAGTTAAGCAAAGTATGTATATATCCACATAAACTAAACTTTAAAGCCTTATCTCACGAAAGTTAGTTGTTGGATGTCGATTAGCATGTAAGCTAGGTTACACATAAGTAGCACAATGCTAAACCAAAAGAAGAAGAAAAAATGTCGGGACAAAGCTTAAAATGCTTACCTGAAAAGCTTGCTTGATGGGTTTTCTCAAAGAATAAATGAAAAAATCTTCGGACAATACTGTGTTTATCAGTTTGTGACAGTGGAAATCCTCTCCGGTGGTGTTGACCAAACGTCCAAAATCTACTATTCTTACTCGGCAAACTGTTCGTTGTTCCTGCGGTTGTAGTCATTCTAAGCGGCAAAAAAAAAAAAAAAAAGGATGGCGTAACTAAAATTTAAAAAGAGAGAAGGATCAGAGCCAAAGTAACCGTTAATTACAGTAACTTACAACAATGTGAGATACTGCGGTAGTGAACTGTAAACAATGCGTCACGTGATTCATAATTCCCATGATGCAATGGCAATTACAGTTAATTACCAGAACAATGATTTTGCGGCTTTGTACTGTGTGATGTGTGGTAAATTACTGTTAAAATTACAACCATGTCTAACAGTGTAGCCACCACTCTGTAGGATGCCCCACTCGCTAGCCAGAAGAGGAAGACCAAGGTCTCTATTGTGGCCCCCCATCCATGTCTTCTTTCCTGGCAGAGAAGGTCCAGCAGCACCGCCAGAGACTCTCTGCTCAGCCGAAAGTCTGGTCTGGTGTCTTCATTATTAAAAAATATCTGGAGAACGGGAACATTCAGATTGATGCGGCAGTACATCGGCCTGGTCTGGAAAGAGAGATGAAGGTTGAGAACAGGATTAGATGACAGCAATTTCATTTTAGCTGATACAATTCTAGTGAATGTTAACCCCTTAACGCCTGGTGTTGCCAATTTGGGACCAAACAATTCTGGCCTTTACTTATTTTACTTAATCTAGATCCACTATTTAACCTATTTTTTCGTTTTTATATTTATTTTACCTGTATTAATTTTCTGTTATATAATTGCAAATAAAATCAGGCAGTAAGTGATAACAATTTAGACAAATAAGGATTTATTTCTCAATAATACAGTTTGCCTTCTCCACACAACCTTAGTGATAGTGAAAGTGGTGATTTAAGTCAGTTATTTACAGGGATTGTAAACATTTAACTATTCAATTCAAATTACTAAAGTTACAAACAAGCTTATACCAAGTCTTATAAATATATATTTAAAATTTGATATTTAATGATATTAATTAATCTGCTGACAAGTGTTTGATAAATAACTGGTATATTCTGATCATTAGCAGACCCTAGTGGGGGAAAATAATAAAGGTAAATGTTACCTCTCTACTGCGCTCTGCCAGCCTCAAATATATTTGTCGCCGGTTTTGCTGCCGCCGAATCCGACTCTCCTCCTCCAACATCAGGTAAATAAAATAAAATAAAAATTGCAGTTTCCATTTTGCTATGCCTGAATCAATCAATCGTCAATCGTCTGATTAATGGCGCGGTTTTTCCCGAGCTTTGTGTAGACGTGATGACGTCGTGACGTAACCAGGAAGTGCTCCAAAGGCTAGACCGTCCCATTTACCAACGGCTGAGGATCCTCCGGAGCAGCCTACCGAGGCTGGGTCCTCCGGAGGCTAGGTAGGCTGCGTCCTCGGAAGTACGCAGCCTGCGAATTGAGACGCAGCCCCAATCACACTCTTTCCCTGTCTTTATCCTTTGTAGCCATTAATCATTACTAGCATCCTTCTGCTGCTTCTTTTTTGTGTTTACTGTGGGTACTGCAGATGAAACCAAGATGTGTGTTTTGTTCAACGTCAGATGAACTGGCGGGTCCCTCCACCGCCTAGCTGTCTCAGAGGGTGTCCACTGCTGGACAGGGGGAACCCACCGACGAGGAGCTGCTGGAGGCCACGCAGAAGCAGGGAGAACGTCTGCAGCCGCAGGATCCTCCAGAGCCACCCTCCACGCAGGAGACCCCGTCCAGACGGGACCCTGTGCCCCCTGCTCCTGAGGTTTGCTGACCGAGACTTTATACTTCAAGCATTCTGGCACCAGTAGAAGCCTGGTTTGCAAGTTAGATTGCTGTCTTCTTTCTGCAGATGCTGCCTCAGTCCTGGAGGGCAGCGCTTACAGCAGAGCAGCAGGAGTGGATCAGCTGGAAGCTGATCGTCAGGGACCACATGGGGAGGTCTCGCCTCACCACAGACCTCAACCTGTGGTGGTCCCCTCCACAGCCCCGGCCGGCCTACCACCAGCCTCCCGCATCCCCCCCTTCTTCACATGTCAGATGTTCCTGTGGATGCCCCACAGGATCTGACGTCTGCAGCTGACGTGCCCCCAGCCTTCGTCCAACGGGTCCTTGACAAAGGCTGGGCTCTACAGGACCAACCGGAGGGTCCTGGACATTGACGGATGGTACCTCATGGCCACTGAGTACCTGGAGGGCCGTCAATGTAAGAAGATGTTGGTCACAGGGCATCATCAGGCAGCTGCCCCTCACCTACAGCTGCCAGTTTCCTGCTGTACTCACGTACAAGTAAGACACAACCACAGGAAATGTCTTGGTTCTTTATTATTATAAAACTAACATGTCATTAATCCCTTGCCAGCCATACCGTCCACGGCCTGGCTCCTCACCGTTTACGGTTATGACGTGGCGGTGCGGCTGGAAGAGTACAAGGCCCTCGATGGATTCGACCAAGAAGGTATGAGAAAGTTCAGTCGGCCGACCGTAGAGGTGTCTACACATCGCTTGCTTTCTTTTTCTGCCTCTCACATAAACGAATTCCTATCCAGGTGACGAAGAAGCTAACCGGTGTCGCCGCCGACACAGCCACCTGGGTTACCAATGTGGGTAACGAGCATGGCCAGGTCCTCATGAGCTTCCTCACCTGCTCTGAGGGGTCCGAGTGCCTGAGTGCTATGGCGGCTGGACTGATGCAGCAGTACCGAGACGCAGAGGTACCTCCCCCGCAGCTCATGTACGTCGACCGGGACTGCTGCAGCAGAGACGGCGTGTCGTAGACAGCTGCATTGTTTCATGTGAGAGCTGAGATGATTGAAGCTTTTAATATCCCTGCAGCCTTTTCATCTAACTCACCCTACTTTCTGTCGGGTAGGAGTGGGGCAACCTCGTGGTCCGTCTGGACATCTGACACCACATGCGACATATCGCATGTGGTGTCATGACAGAGCCACGAGCTCTACCCCACCTTCATGAGGCAGCTGTCTCATTGCATCTTCGAGGTGGACCCTGAAGATGCCCGCCGTCTCACTGACGCCAAGCGGTCCGAGCTGGGGAGGGAGCACGTGATGTTCAACCTGAGTGATGCCGAGGTGATCCAGAGGATCTCCAAGGAGGAGCGGAGATTGCACTGTCGCCGCAGGACGCGTGGGGCAGAGCAAACCGCCATCCTCATCCAGAACCTCCTGGACACCTTCCTAGGACCTGCAGGGAGAATCCCCCTGAACATCCCACTGCTGGACAATCTCCGCATCCAGGACATCTGGAACACGCAGATGCGCCACCACAGCTGCATCCAGGACCCGCCTGGCGTGCAGCTTTACACCCAGACTGGGACGCTGACTAAGGGCGGAGTCAGCCTCACCGTGTATCGCTGCGCCAGGGGTTCCACCTCCCTGGAATCGCTCCACCTCCACCTGAACCATTTCATCCCAGGTAACTGCAGCTCTTTATAGACACGTCTATGTTTCTGTTTCTTAAATGTGAATCCAGTTTGCTCTGATCCGCCTGTTTCCTCAGGGACGTCTGCGAGTGCCAGATACTTTCAGGCGTTCCTGGTAGACGGAGTGGTGAGGTGGAACGAGGATCGAGCAGCTACTGCAGCGCCGGCGAGGGCGGCTGAGGTTGAGGTGTGTCTGCATTCCTACAGTGGCCACCTCAAACACACCCTCAACCAGAAGTGCCACAGGTTGCGTGGACACGATCTGGTTGAGGATTTCACCAAGCCCGCTGCGTACACAGGTAACCAGCAGAACGTAATGAGAGAGTTGTTTTTTTTTCTCCTTTTTTTATTGTCTCTCTGATTCATCACAGGGGTGCTCATTGGGGTGGAGTACTTGTTCCAGCAGACGGGCAGCGTGTTTGAGGATATAAGTGGGGATCATGACACTCTGGATAGACGGCTGCTGTCTCCACCGTTGAGGAAGAGGATGAGGGGATACAGGTGGATGAGGAGGACCCCGCCCTCACTGTTAAAAAAGTAAATGGCAATTGTTGTTCTAACACACAATTGTATTGTAATCCGACTCAGAAATATAAATTTGACATCTAACAAATAAATACACGTTTGCCCAACTCAAATTCTCAGAAGTTGGTTTAACAAGGAGTTTTAAATCGCCTATACAAGATTTTTTGAGTTCCCTCAACTGTAAACTCATGGGCATGCGCACTGCTTATGTTCATGGACACACCCACTACGGTACGGGGTTTCCTATCCCTTTCTTCAAGGGCACAGCCTTTTTCCCTCGTGTTTGAGAAGATTGGCAGACATTGTGATTTTATGCATCTGGAGAACCACGGAGGAACGACCCTGGGACCTTACCAGTTTTCTGAATCTTTTCTTTCCCCGGTGAGTGCTGCAAAGTACAGACAGTTAGCGGTTAGCTCCGTGAGTTAGCATTCCCTTGTGGTGTATTGCCACCGAGTTGAAGCATGAGTTCACATGTTTTTCACGTTCTGATGAAAGGAAAAGCCGCGCACGTGCGCGTTTATAATGCGCATGTGCGCATGCGTGTTTGTGCCGCGCATGTGCGGGTGAGTGTTTATGCATAGAGAAAAGAGTGTGCCTGTTATTTTCATTGTACAAATGGAAAGAGACATTAAGTTGAGTGTAATAACTTATGAAATTTCTAAATTGTTTTATGTAGTGCAGTGTTGTTGCACTCAGGCACAGAATATTACAAGACTACATTATTTTACTTTCTTAATCCGATGTGGGTATTTACTGTTATTTACATTATTTACATGTGGATTTTTTGCTTTCATGATTTTATTTGCTTTACAAGAAAAACAGTGACATTAACAGTTTATATGTTAACCCTGTAATGCAGCAGTTAATTCGTAATGAGTTAGAAAAGTTACATTACACACTGAAATGTATCATACTTGGAGAGATATAAACTGTACAGTTAAGAACAAGAAGTGAATGGATTTAACTAAGCCCTGTTGTGCTATGCAGGCAGGGTTTTTTGGATACCCTGGATTCTGGATTCTCTCCTTAAATGGAGATGGCGAGCCAACCGTGTGAATATCTGGATTTGGACTGAGGAGAAGGATTTGGACTGAAGAGGACTTTCTTTTTTTGCATTCATCGTCCTGTCGGAGTGGTAGGACTAAAAAGAAAAACTCAGAGATAAAAAGGGAAAACCTTTTTCTTTTTCCGTTGGGAAACAAGACATTTTATTTCTTTTTTTTTTTTTAAAGGGTGCATCCAATTTAAAGAGACTACAATTGAAAAAAACAAACTGAAGGCCGTCCAAATTTGTAAAACTGTTATTTTTTCATATATGTTAATACACTTACTTCACAAAAAATTACCTGTGTGTTTTCCTCTTACTAAAATGGTGTCTTACTGTTTTTTCCCTCATCATCACTCTTACGAATCTAGAACATTCTGGTCCAGTGTCAGGTTACTTTGATCTGTGCAGTTAAGATTATGTTGTTGAACATGGTTTTATACTGTATCTATTGATACAATGTTTGACTTGAAGCAATAAAAATGTTGTATTAACATAATTTTTTGTGTGATGAATGATTGGTAGTGAAGACGATTGGTAGGACTAAAAAAACTGAGTATATAGAACTCAACTTGCAGATAACACTACAAAATCTGAGTTTGTAGAACTCAAAATCTATATGTCAAACTCATAAAACAAAGTTGATAGAACTCAGAACTTAAAGGTGAAACTCAAAAACCTAAGTTGGTAGAACTCAAAATTTCTATGTAACACTCCAAAAACCTAAGTTGGCAGAACTCAAAAATCTTTGTAAACTCAACCACAGTGAATTTAAGTAAGGAAAACTCAAAAAACCAAATGCATCACGTTGCCTAGAAAATTTAAGTTCTGTCAACCTCTATTTTTTTTTCAGTGCTCTTCCTCCTCTACGGCAGCCTCTCAGTCAGGAGCAACCAGGTCTGAGCCACGCCCCTCCTCTCCTGGAAGCCAGACTGGCTTTCCTCCTCCTCAGGAACCCTCCTCAAACTCTGAGGTGAACACCACATGCGACTTTTCAAAGCCATCTGATTATTTTAATTGAAAAAATGTTTTCGTTAGATGGTTGATTTTTGCTGTGGTTTGCTTTTAGGACGAAGTCAGAGGTCCTGATGGCCAGCCGGGATATCAGCACGTCCTGAAGCTGGCCCAGGCCTTGGTGGAGGTGAGGAGCCTCAATGGGCTCAGCGAGTCCAGGATAGACCGTCTCATTGCGCTCTGGCAGCGCCTGCCGGGGCCAGGCAAGGAGAGACTGATCTATCCTTACAGGTACAAGGGGAGGAAAGTCAAGGGGCGCTTCAAGGCAGAGAAGGGGAAAACCGTCCCCCCCATCCTGGCAGGCAAAGCCTCCAGCGGTTAGTTGGACACTTACAAGCTTCTTTTATTCCCCAAATGTCTGCTATTTTGTTTACATTTTCTAAACATTTTGTTTCCCAGTTTTGCAGCTGCATTCTTGGAGTCAACTCGGGCCCCGCAAACTGGCCGGACACCAGCCGCCTGGTGGAGGCCATTTGCAGCCAGCTCTGTCGGCTGCATCCTGCAGCCACTCGTATCAGGGGGATCATGAGGAGCAGATGGTCCCTCATCCACAGTGACTACGTGGCGATACGGGAGACAGTGCTGGCATGCCCGAGGCTGATGGCTCAGACCACCATCCAGCTCTTTGAGCTGAATCAAAGAACCATCTCTCAGTGGTGAGAGCCGTTTAGCTGACATAAAGTATTTTCACACGCGGTACACGTCTTCGGGCTCTGACGTCAGTCTGTGTTTGCTTCTGCAGGTTCAACCAGCGACAGAAGCAGTGTGAGAAGTCTGTGCTGGAGCAGGGAGTTGGCCCTGTCCCGGCTCCAGCTGCTGCAGAAAGCCCACTGCTTCCAGCAAAGGAGCTGTCCTTGGTGCTGGTGGGAGCGCTACAGCCCTTTGATTCTCAGCTCGCTGAGGAGCAGCCAGGGCCATCCAGCAGGAGTCTCCCTCCTGCTCCACCACCTCCACTAGCTCCACTTCCTCTGGCTCCCCGTTTTCCTGTGCTGCCCAACCTTGCACCCCTCCCCTCTGCTCTACCTCCACCCCCTCCTCCTCCTGTTGTGCCCAAATCAACACTTCACAGGAGGAGGAAATTGGCGGAGGCTGGGGAGGGGCCACCGAGAAAAAACAAGGTGTACCTCTGTAGCAAGTGCTGGCAGCCAAAACGAGTGGACACCGGACACACCAGGGTGGGTGGTGTTTCGTACTGAGCCACAACTGGGGGTAAGAGCGTGGAGGAGTGGAAGAAGGACTTAAAAAAATATTTTTTAAGTCCTTCTTCCACTCTTCCACATTTAATATCACATGTAAATAGTTTGTAGTTCATTTTAGAGTGTTTGCTGTTATTGTGTTCCTTTCTGCAGGTTTTATTCTTAAATTGTTCATATCCATTGTTTATCTATAGCTCCAGTTCAAAACAACTTGTTTCATGGAGGAAACTCAATTCAGTCCGATTACACGCATTCCTGGTGATACTCATCACCACTCAGTCACTATAAAACCAGAGGTTCTTCCATCAGCCTATTTTGGTAATGCTTGGATACTGCAGCGACAAGTGGCTGTGGGCATCTAACTTCAGGACTCATCAGGCCTGCTGGAAAACAGAACAGGTAAAGCAAAACAGAATACTCCTGCACTATGTTCTATTTCATTTCATGGCTGTTTTTTAATTTTATTTAATGGCTATCTAGGATGCAAAATCATTGGTCTTGTAAATAACTTCAAAGCGCTGCTGCAGCTTTGTGTAAAGCATGTGTTATGAACACTCCTGCACTTTGTTCTATTTCATTTCATGGCTGTCTTTTGGAGGCAAAGTGCTGTTGTGAATTACTGCTGCCAGTTTTTTTTTTAAATAAATGTCTTCTTTGTATGTATTTCACCACATCTATGCTTTATTTTAATATATATTTTTAATCAGCAGCAGACTGGAAGGTGATGGTTTGCCTTTGTCAGATGGACAAAGGAGCGTTTGTGCATCCCTTTTGGCTCCTTTGCCGCCCCCTAGTGGCGGGTAAGGGGAAGAACGGGATGCAAACGTCCCTCTCCCCCTCCCCTCTGCACAGAGAAGAAAGCACCAAGCTCTCTCCTTGAGTTTGAGGAGCGAGTGGATCCTGTCAAGCAACCTGAGATAAGTTCATTCTGGGGTAAACTTGCTTCCCCACAAATAATTATTAAAGAAAGTAAAGCATTTTCATCCAACACCACTAACACCCTAGCCTCAGCAGTTCAGCCTCTGCGTGAAGAGATATACCCCAAATTAATGTGTCAGAGGCTCAGCAGATTTTAAATGATTTTCTAATGAAATTTCTCTGTTCTATCATATTAAAGAGAAGCATTAAGTTAAGAAAGAGAAAAACGCCTAAATGATTAAGCCATTTGGAGCAGATTTCTCATTTTTTCTTAAAAAGAAGCCACCAGAAGGTCAAGAGTGCTAAGGTTTTTTTTCTTCCTGTAAAAATTAGTTGAACCATAAAAGTGAGGACAGTTATAAAAAAAGGTCACAGTGCCAGAAGAATTCAGTTGTTGATAAGTCTACAGTGTACTCGGGACAGGAAGGCCTGCAAGGTTTGTACGATTAGGCGATATGGCCTAAAAATAAAATCTCCGATTTTTTTTATTTTCCATTTGAAATAAGACTTTTTTTTTATTTTCTCTCCTACCTCTTAACATCCACCAGGGGCGTTGCTAGGCACAAAGCTTTACTGGGGCACTGGCCCCCTAGTGCATATGCCCCTCCTTCCATACATCAATACAGACAAGCACACTGCCCCACCCTGATACATTCCTACCAAAATTACCAGTTGAGATATTAATGAGTGTAAGAGCATATTTGTTTTAACAAACATGAACATTTTCAACATTGCAGCTATAAAAAATAAGACATCAACAACTTTGACAAATAAAAAGTTTCCTTATACACATTCTGAAGTAATCATTAATTCCTAGGTTTCAGAGTTTTAGTTCGGGGGAAAGTTTAACTCATCCTGAACTAAGTTTTCCTTTTATTTTTTGAGCATTAAAGTGTACCTCCTATTTATCATTTTTGCAAAGCGGTCAATCACTAGACTGTGACTCAGCTTAGAAAGTTCTTCCTTTTCAACTGATAAAATAGCAAGATGATGGAGCCTGTCTTGTCCCATTGTGCACCTCGGCCAAGTGGATCCTTCTCAACACACTGAATGACCTTTCACCACTCCAGCTGTAGACTGGGATTGTGAGGGAGATCTGGATGACCTGCGTTAGTGTGGGGAACATGATGTTATCAAGCAAGTTGAAAACACTGCATATCCTTGATGACAAGGCTTTCTTTTTTAACCAGGAAAAGCTCAAACCATTTTGAATTAAATGAACGTTTTTTTACTCCAAATTTGTGCTGGGGATGGTGGGACAACTTCACTTGTTTAGGACCATCATGCTTTCCCCCTAAGTCACTAATGTCCCCTTCTTGTTTGTGGAAGCTGGTTGTTGCTCCCTCCTTACCTTCATGGTCCTGTCTCTCCTGTCTCTCTCCTGTCTCTTGCCTTTCAGTCTCGCCTCCTCCTCCCTTTCCTACTCCAGCACCTTCATTCTCATTCTCTACAGCAAACATTAAAAAAATGTAAATTTATAATTATGTAAATATGTATCATATTGCTTATAACGTCCCTAATGTAACTGCTTAGCTTAAATCACTAATTCATTACGGGACCTTACCTCCCTCTCTCTCGTCTTGTTTTACTGCTTCCCTGTCTCTGCTTCATGTGAGGAATTTCCTGATATCCATCTACAAACCAATGCAGTAATTTTCAGTTAGTAGCCTATAAATCATGTGGTTTCACTGGGAAAATAATAAAATTGACAGGTAAGAAACGTTACCAGAACTAAAAATGCGTCGCGGCCGCACAGTGTCCCATCCAACTCAGTTGAGAGCAGCGTGTTAGTTTACCTGCAGTTCATGCAGTGACATGCACTGTCGTGGGGGCGCTAATACATCCTCAATTTGGAGTTACCAACACACTTGCTGCGCATTTGAGTAGAAATATACGTCTCCTTCCATTGGAATTATCTACATTGATGCATTAAAAAAATGTAATATTGTTGCAAATATTCATGAGATTTATACTGGGGCACAGCTCATTTATACTGGGGCACGTGCCCCAGTAAATGGGGTCTGGCGACGCAGATGACATCCACCCAATCGCCGGCGCTCCATTTTACATGCTTACATTAAACAAAGCAGTAGGCTTAAAATTAACACCGGTTAATCTTTTACCGATATTGATATGTTATAAATCCAATCTTAGATCGTTTATATTCCATTTGTCCGTGAGGCTGCACAGATACAAGGTAATCCATCATATTTATAATTAAAAACATACCATGATGAGAAAATAGCCACATAATGTCCATTTTTTACCATGTTGCAGCATAGTTTCTAAACCCAAACCAGTTCCAAACAACAGATGACTTTATAACTTTTTTCAGGAATAACTTCCCACTCTTACCGATAGCCATGAGGATGCACCTTCTGCGGAACCTCTCCAAAATCTGTTATTCTAAATTGTGCTTATTGCTTTTACACAACATTTTTTTTTTATCTCAAATTTGTTTTGTAGGCTGGACGGTGAGGAAAACAAATAAACACAACACTGACTGGAACTGTTTGCAAAAACTAGGGTAATTAGCAAGATAGTTAGCATTAGCTATAAGGATCAAACTTTTCTGCTGGTAGAAAACAGACTTTATATGTCGACTTTTCTCATCCTGGAATGTTTTTACTATAAATATGCTGGATTACATTTCATCTGTGGACCCTCATGGTTGAATGGAATATAAGCAATTGAATATTGGATTTATAATGTGTCTTCAAAGGTATGTTGTCACAGCTGCTTTTTTATATTTACGTTACCATGCTGCTATATTTCTGTTAATTGTGCTTTGGTGCTCGCTGGGTCCATAAAATGAATTTGGTGGGTGAATTGTGAATTTCTAATTATGTCTAAAGTGTCCATATTGGTAAAAGTTTAACCCTTGTTATTTACATGTGTTCCAAGTTGTTAGTTTGAAATCTGTGAAAGCAGCCACCGGCGAATGGGTGGATTTTAACAAGATAAATAAACTGAATTGAATTACTCTTTTAGACTCCTTGTTGAGAAGAGTTGGCAACTGGGAAACAATTCTACCTTAATTAACTTTGACATATGGGATCAGCAATATTTGTAAATGTATTTTCAAAATTAGGTGGCTGTGTTGTTGCCTGATCAAAACGCTGCTGTGTAAATAATGGGTTTGAAATATTTCTACGGTATTTTCACGACCATAAGGCGCACCGTACTAAAAGGCGCAGTCTCAGTTATGTGTGCCATTTCTGTATTTAACACACATATAAGGCGCACCGGACTATAGGGCGCGGGTTTTATATACCGGTAAATATCCTCTACTACATTTAAATACCTCTACTGCGTATTGAAAAATAGAGCGGGAGCAAAATGTGAGAATGTTTCTGCTTTATTCATGTATTTATTACAAAGTAATAATCAAACCTGGGAGCTGGCCGTGAGACAGACACATCGCTGATGACACAGAGCGCTGTGATCACTCCTCTGAAACAGGTTATTGATGCATAAATTAACTCAAAATGCAGAAATCTGCCGGCAAAATATGTTCGCTTTTATTATCCTGCTGCCTGCAGTTTAGATTATTTAGATGAAAGACACCTACCAGCTGCTGCGGTGAACCGCGAGAAGGCGACCCAGCCAGAGGCTGCTGTTGAATTGGATCCTACTGACAGCGCACCGCTGGTATGTGGGGGTCTGAGCCGCTCCGACAGAAATAAAATTGGAAGGCAGGATGATAATCTGGATGAACTGACTGCAGTGATTAAGTTTTCAGGTGGACTTTCTCACTTAAAAACATATTAAAACTACTTTATTCCCCACTGATCACAGCAAATATAGCTGCAAGGCAAAGAAAGGATAGAGTAGCTCCGCCCAACGCGTGTCAGACACACTTTTGCACCGCGCAGCCAGAGCTGCAAAGCTGCTTCAGACGCGCGTCAGAACTAAACTGGCGTGTCAGGGCCTGGTGCGGGCGGCGGGGGGGGGGTCGGCGGACGTGGCTGAGCTGCTTTGGCTTCGTCCGGTGGGGGGGCGGCGTGGTTCGCTCCGCTCTGGCTTTGTGCTGCCCCTCGGGCTGCTGGGGGGGGGTGGTTGCGCCGGCTGCGGTCTGCTCTTCTTGCGGTTTTTCGGCCGGGCGGCTTTTCTGCTCTCGGGCTGATTCTGTGCGCGGTGTGTTTCGTTGCGCGCTGTTGGCATCGGTCTTGGTGGGGTGGGGCTGCGCTTTTGGCCGGGGGGGCGTTTTGGGGGGGTCCCGCGGCACTCGCGGCCGGTTCGCGGCGGATGTGCGTGGGCCCCGGCCGGGGCCGCCTGAGTGTTTTTCCTGGGTGGTGCGGTCGCGGTGGGTGTTGCGGCCGGTCGCCGGGACTTGGTGCCGGGGGGCGGGGCGTGTTTCGGTGCTCTGTGGGGCTGGGGCGTTTCGGTCGGCGCCGTGGGGGGGCTGGTGTTCGGTGCCCGGCCCTACTTCGGGGTGGCCGGCTGCCGGCGGGGCCCGCGGACTCGTCCCCGCGGCTCCTCGGGGCGCCGGCATGGCGGTGGCTGGGGGGCTTCTTCGTGGCTGTCTCTCCTCCTGCCTTGGTGGGGGTCTGATTTCCGGGGCTGGCCCCGCCTTGGTGCCTTCGCTTCTGGGGTCCCTTTGGGCGCCTGGGGCTTTGGGTCTCCCGGCGCTGGACTCAGTGCTCTGGGGGGTGTGCCTATCCGGCTCTCCACAACCACTATTGAGCATTTTTTCTATGGTTAAAACTTTACATGCACAAGTTCACCCTCACAAACAACTACAGGTGCTAGGCTTCAGGTACTTAGAGATTCACTTCCATACAGAAACCCCACATTCATATCTTCAGGTAACACAGAGTACATGTCAGACTTAATAATATTACTTTAGCGATAGTTTCAAGGTGTTTGCTTTATTGTATATCTCGTACCGTGTCTTTTGGTTGTGCTGTTCGTTTTTTTCATCTCATTGCAGGTGATGAAGCAGACTGAAAATGTTTTGTCATTGTCTCCTTCCTATCTCCTCTTTCTTTCATCTTTTGTCCTTTTTTTTTTCTTTTTCTTTTTCCTTCTTCTTCTTCTGTTGTTCTGCTCTACTTACATTGCAGTGTCCATATGAACTGTAAAACTCCCTGCATAATTATAATAAAGCAATTTATATACATGAAACAAGTGGAGCAGTATGGCAATTGCCATACTGCTCCACTTGTGAAAGTAAAATCTGTTGGGCTCCTTTTGGCATCAAGACAATTATTCTTATTGCCACCTTGCCAGACAGGACACTGTAAAAAAAAAAAAAAAAAAAAAAAGAACTAAACTGGTACAAGAAGCTAAAATGAAGCAGCAGATGCAATTTTTCTGCTCTTGCTGCGTCTGGTGTGAGCATGTCATTGCTTTGAACGGCCGGTTCACACCGATGTCGAGCGGTTGAAGTTCCTTTGTCAGACCTCCCGGTATAACAGCAAGCACAGCGTTCATTTGTTTCACCATGTTTTTCACATCGGCTGTGAGATGGGCACGCATGGAGTCACAGATTAACAGCGATGGTGATGCCTGGAAAAAAAACACCTGGTCTCCTTACATTCACCTCCCTCAGCCACTCTTTCATCATCTCCTCAATGAGGAGATGAGGAGTTCTGCATAAAGCACATACCTGTTCTTTTATACAAAATCCACGCCCACACTTCCCCCTTTAACGT
The DNA here is from genome assembly GCF_016077235.1 of Cyprinodon tularosa. Taxonomy (NCBI): domain Eukaryota; kingdom Metazoa; phylum Chordata; class Actinopteri; order Cyprinodontiformes; family Cyprinodontidae; genus Cyprinodon; species Cyprinodon tularosa. The sequence goes on from NW_024039018.1 coordinate 733,967, forward strand.
TCTCATGGTGGTCTCAAACGTCTCATGGTGGCGCACCGCACTATAGGGCGCGCCGCACATTTTGAGGGGAAAATAAGAGACGTTTATATGCGCCTTATAGTCGCGAAAATACGGTAGTTGTTCTGCTGTTTTCAACAGAAGCACCAGAGAGCCTCCAGGCTGACCGTTTTCATTCAACCAATGTGTTAAATAGGGAGATTTAATGAAGTTTAACACTCACTGAAAATGATTTGGTTCTCTTTAACTCTTATCAGGTTCACTGCAGAACCTACTTTCTGCTCAATCTAAAACATCATTTAATGTCACCTCACCAGTTAATCTAGATCGACTGAATAAAACACAGATCAGTAACAGTTAACAGCTAAAATCAGGGAAGTGATACAAATGATTTGTCTAGAATGTTAGCTGGAACAGAAAGCTCTGTGTTTACATGTTTAAACTTTCTTTCCTGACAAGAGATCAGTCTGAGCAAACACTTTAAATATCACTTTACAAGATCTATGAATAAAATGAATAGGAAACATGACAGCAACTTTTACAGAACTGTAATCTTACTCAGACAGAAGACGTTGCACAGATAGGACACTACCATCAGGTTTGCTTCATTAGAGAGTCAGCAGCACCGAATAAAAGTTAAAGAAGCATTTTATACTCCAGTAATCAAATCCTGCTACACATCATTAAATCACACATGTTTGTAAATGAGGAGACATCCCTGACTACAGCCATATGAAAGTAATACAGCGTTTTAAGATCAAGGCCAGTGAGAGATATCTCTCTGTGAAGAATTATCCACACAATATTTGATGACTTCGCTTATTGTTTCCTCTAATTGTGCCAGTGTAGCATACACTACAGGCTCACAGTAAAAAGAAAGTACTTTCAAATTTCCTGTAAATTAAAAAACATTATTGATTTAAAGTTTCTCTGGATGCAAATATAATAATGTGGCTCCATTGACAAACAGAAGGGAATAATATATAACAGATAACTTTATGAACGTGGTTATAGAACATGGAAGTGTCATAATGGCCACATAAGGCAATGAGAATGATAATTAGAAATCCCAATATAATGTACTGTAATCCTAATTTATTGTGTTGTTTTAAGATTATAAACGTTTCTTGTTTTTTCTGCTTGGATATCAAAAGACAGTAGGGATGGAACAATTAATCGAATTAATCGTGATCAATCGATTATTAAAATCGGCAATTAATTAATTTATCAATTAATTGTTGACTGGAGTGTAGACTCTCTATTAGGGCTGCAACAACGAATCGATAAAATCGATAAAAATCGATTTTTAAAAGCGTTGGCAACGAATTTCATCATCGATTAGTTGTGTCCCGCAATTAATGCGTCATCCGCCGCCGCCGTCATCACATCCACTTGACTGAAACGGGGGAAGAAAAAAAAAATACGGCAGAGCGAGCCAGCGCTGCAGGTGCAGTGTTGCCAACTCAGCGACTTTTCAGACCCCTCCAGCGACTATTTTTCAAAAAAGCGACTAGCAACAAATCTGGCGACTTTTTACGGTGTCACTGGCGGCTTTTGGAGACTCTTACGTGAAAGCATGTATCGTTCCTACTCTGCCGTGGGGCGCCTCCCCCATCCCAACCCCGTTCTCCCGCAGGAGTCCCTCTCAGCGCTGCAGTCAGAGCCGCAGGATGTTTACCCTCAGCGTCCAGACTGTAAATGAAGCGCGCAAGCGCCGGGATTGACTGCGCAAATTGATCACAATAATTAAAATAGCCTGCGCTTTGTAAAGTGAAAAAAGTCGTAACATGCAACTTTTGTCAAAACAAATGAACATGGCACGGAAGCACCATGTTTGTTTGGTTTTAAAGTGGGGAAACATAACATTAGTTTCTCAGGTAGCTCATCTGATGCTTTCCTTACCGTGTTAGTAGGTTACAGACAGTGATAAGGTTGGCTACTCATTTTACTTTTAATTTCATTTGAATTAGGTTAAGCAGCGTTTATATTTACTTTATAAATAAATTAACTTGCAAATTATGAGGGCAAGGCTTTTAAAGTTTAAATCTTCTGGCAAAGATAAAGTAAAGATCCTGCAATTTATGGAAGTAAAGCAGAATAAAATCCAGCAACATCAGTAATATGTCAATTAATTATCTGCCACATTCCCATGTAAATATCTGTCTTTGGAGGATGTGTTTTTTAGCACCCCTAGTTCTCTCATTTTTTTTCCAAATACAATTTATAATTTGAATCACAGGGCTATTTTTATCTCTATGGTTCAGTATTTTCTCAAGTAGCAACTTTAACTGCTATACTTTCCTGTCTTAAAAGGCAAAACTCTTCTAGTCTAAAAAAAAACTCATTTGTTGAAATGGGGGGACCTATTGTTTGAACCCCTTAGGGGCTTTTAAAAACAAAAATGTCTCTTTTTGCGCTTTATGAAACAAAATACCCTATATTTTGTGGATGTACAGCTACATTTCTCATGTAAGTTTGCGTAGTTTTAACACAAACATTTATTTTTCATATTGCACCAGGACAGTTAATGAGCAACCTGTACTTGTGTGCTTGCTTGTTCTGTCTAAAATGTTTATTTTGGAATAAAGAGGTTAATATAAAAAATATTTTTTGTGCGATTCATCGAGTAATCGAAAAAATAATCGTTAGTTGCAGCCCTACTGTGTCTTTAGCTCACAGAGCAACTCAACTTGAACAGCAATTTTACCAAAATTGTAAAAAAAAAAGAAAAAAAAATGTATGTAAACACTTTTCTTTTCAGATTAGAAAAAGGTTTTTGTCTGTCATTATGTTCTATCCAGAACTCCTCAGGAGGAAAAGTTTGAATTTCAACTGGTTGAATTTCATAAAATGTGAACCTTTTACTTCCGATTATTAATTGATTAATCCAAAAAATAATAGAGCAGGGCTTGATGTTAACCATCGCCCGGGGCAAGTAGTTTTTATTGTTGGGAGAGTACAAATTTCATTGCATTTGCCCGCCGGGCAAGTGCGATGAAAAAAATGATTTATCACTCAAAAATACTTTAAAATCACTGACATTCGACAAAAACGACCTAGAAGCGTTGCCGGCGCCATTTTTGTTGTTTTGAACAAATTCTTGCGTGATTTGAAAAAGCCGGTTGATTTTGCGCCAGATGGCGTGATTTTTGTCCACCTAGCCGTAATTTTGATGTACTTACCAAAACGACAAACAAGCTAGAAAGCGCTATCATATCGCAGTCTTCTGTACAGTGATCCAGTGATTGTCTGGGAAATAAAATGCATATTCCCTGTGGCAGCCAAAACCCCAACAACTTGTCCACTGGTCTGTCTGCCTATACAGGTGAACCCCAAACCAAGTCTTGTCTTGTAGAGTTCCCCCGTACCTGAACAAAACCACACAACGGCTTGTTCATATGTGTTTCTTTTCTTTCAATAGCTGTTTTCTAATTCCTGTTGTCCTACCCTCTCACAGACCGTACCAATGTGTTTAAAGAGTTTAATTTAAACAAATTTCAAGCACCTGAGAATAGGGACTAAGATTATGACAAACAAGCAGATGTAGTAGGTGCGAAGGCAGAATGTCCTTTGTCTGCATGCAGAAGGCTTTCTTCTTGCTGTAAGTAACAGGAGCGAAGCCGTGAAAATCTCAAACGACCAGTGCCTTTGAACTCATTTCATGGGAATACACACTTTTCCACATTGCAAAATTTGTATTCAATGACACATTAAGAGGTTTTATGCTCACATTTAGTATTTGAGATAGGTTGTACCATGGTAAGTATAGGCAATTAGTGCCCATCTGTGAAAATCCTGTGACTTTGACAGAACCAATGTCGTTAAATAAAATTCTGTTTAGCAAGAAGTAAATATGTGTGGTTGTTACTGACGAGAAAGTCTTTTGAAACCTTCTTTCAGCTTCTAGTGGCAAAATGGACAAAACAATATACAGCCCGCAATCAAAGGAAACAAGTATAAAGGCATTGATGGCCAAGCCTGAAAAAGACGATGCTGAGCAAAGAAAAGCAGAGAAACCACGACATTTCCTACAACTTAAGAATATTCTCAACCACACCAAATGGAAAGATTTCTTATTATTCCATAAAAGTTTAAAAAACAAACCACTGGACTTGGTTTCCAAGGTCTGAAGACGTTTCGCTTCCCCTCCAGGAAGGTTTCTCAATCTTATTATTGAAAAGTGGGGGATTCTTTGTGTAGCTATTGGCAATACAGGCAAGACTATGCAGAAGTCATGAAATACTGTAAATGTTCCAGTGATGTGCAGTTTTTGCGGAAGAGTAAACGTCTTGCTGCCAAATGTTTGCGGAAGATGCCTCATGGGTATGTGCTCACTCGTCGGCACATCATTTGCAATCACTGGTCGAAAAAGGGGGCGTGGTCTAGGACTATACATGTCCTCGTTAGTATAGTGGAGAGTATCCCCGCCTGTCACGCGGGAGACCAGGGTTCGATTCCCTGACGGGGAGCACAGTCCTTATGTCTTCTTCTATTATGTATTCAGTGAACGATGAATTCGGTACGTCATGTTCGTAAGACTTTATTTGGTGACTATTTTTCAGGTGCATTGATAATTGTGTTGTGTCCATACGCAGTGCATCCCATCGCATAGTGCTGATTCATTGTTCACAGCTGCTGGAATCGAGGCAGAGTGTGCTAGCTGATGAGGAAGGGGAACTCTGGAATGGCCTCCGCCATTTCGTAGGCCGGATCTCTCTGAACTCTGTGTTAAGCTGCGGTCCCGGTTAGAAGCGATGCCGAAGTACAGGGCCACGCAGAGTAGGCGTCTGCACATCGGACCTGCCTCGGAGGGAATGCTGCCAGTTACCTCCAACCCCGAGGAAGCAAACGGACCGTTCACGGAGTTGTAATTTTTGGATACGCATGTGTTTGGATACGCGTTGTATATAGTTGTGTGTGTGTCTTTGTTTTAATAAAGCTCTTTCTTTGCATAAACAGCTTCCTGGCAAATGTTCATTTCCTGTATAAATTCATTCATGTCCTTGATGGTAGCCTAATAATTGTGTAGTAGTGAAGGATAACATAAATACACAGCATATGAATAAATAAATATATGAATGAATAAATATATGAATGAATAAATAAATATATATATATATATATATATTTATGTAAATTTATATGTAAATATATATATATATGCCAACCAATCACGAGCGACTTTACTTGTTTAAAAAGAAGTGGTTCTGTCCAATACTCGGTAAGAAAATTAAAGCCTGACGTGGCCACGTGTGGTTTTGCTGCCAATCACGAGCGATTTCACTTTTTTGAGAATAGTGGTTTCAGCCAATACTGAGTAGGTTATTCAAGCCAGACCTGGCCAGCCGCGCGGGTTTGCTGCATTCATATGCTATTAGGGCCATTAGTACAGCTGATCGCTCTCCACATACGTCAGAGTCCGTTCGCGACAATTTGTGGCACTGACAAATGCGGACAAGCACGGGTTGCAAATTGTCGGAAACTGACGAAAATCAGGGAGATCTGCGGGAGTTTACGGGGACGAAAATCTCACTTTTCATGCAGTGTTATAAAAAGCATTGTTATGACCGCAGCAGTATGGAAAGTCAATGGGTATATATTTCCATCCAGTAATTTCTGTCACAGTTATCACAGCTGCGGTGGTGAGTGGTGCTGGTGTCCATCTCCAACTGTCTATGGGTGAGAGGCGGTGTCAACCCTGGACAGGTCTCCAGACAATCGCAGGGCAACACAGAGACGAACAGGACAAACCATTCACACTCACACCTAAAGAGGACCTAGAGAAGCCAGTTAACCTAACAGTCATGTTTTTGGACTGTGGGAGGATGCCAGAGTACCCGGAGAGAACCCACGCCTCCTCAGGGAGAACATGCAAACTCCATGCATAAAGACCCCAGGCTGGGAATCGAACCCGGAACCTTCTTGCTGCAAGAAATCTATGCTTTGATTTTGTTTATTTTTGTGTTTTAAGCTTGATCCTAAAATGAGAATTTTAATTTAAAAATGGGATAAAATAAGGGATTTGCTGTCACAGCAGCCCACTGTCGTCATAGGCTGTGCAATACGTGCACTACAGTATCGAACGATGATTTTCTAATTTTCAGGGGGCTTTCGAATTCTAAAAGATAAATTTATCACTTCGATACACATTTGCTGTTTCATAGAATCGTAGATTACAATTTCTAGTAGAAAATAGGCACATCTCATTGCATATTCAATACAAGTCTATTTACAATTATACAAATCCATCACAATGAAATAAGTCTGTTAATGGAGCATAATACTGTACTTCGGTATCCAATATAGGGTAATAGAGTTGAGGTGGAAATTTTGGAAGCCAACTATCAGCTCTCAAAGGTCAGAATTGTACCTGATGGGTGTTCCAATACTCATTTTGCTACACACACACACGCTGTGAATTATATTCACAGCATAAAATTGCTTGTTGCAGCCAATGACACGTCGGAATATTTTTGGCACGCCTCCGTGAATGTACCAAGCCGACTGCAAGCAACTTCAGTTTTTCCACTCTTTGCTTTCCAGTGAATAAGTAGAGATCGAAGGCAGGAAAGCACAAACTGGAGGGTTACGGCTGGTTTGGGTCATAAAGAAACGTATTCCCGAATTTGTCCACAAAAAAAAAAAAAAAAAAAAGTACAAATTACATGCTCATAAACATAATCAATGGGTCAAGAAATTGAAACATCTCAAGATGGGCAAATGGTCTACTCTAGCCATTTTAGACATGGCAGCTACAAAAATTATTTTAGACAGTCGATTTACACACAGGATGATTAGTTATTAGTAATTTATTTCAGCAAATAATTAAAGCAGCTACATTGGAAAATGAAACTTCATCAGCACCCAGCTTTCATCTGGCTGTGAGGAGGCAGTGGTTTGTTCAGGTGGATGCCCACAGTCAGCCCAAACTCCTGGCTGGAATGCTTCTCATGGACATCAGGCTTCAACTGGAAAGCCTTCTCATCAAAGCAATCCAAGGGAATGAAGGACAGAGGCTTTTCCTCCAGAAGTCCTTGCAGTCGTGTGCGCCAGCTATCCAGCATGCTCTTGCGATCTTCAGCTGCAGCAGAAGAAGGAGCCCAGAAGATCTGAGGGGCCAGAACCTGGAAGCCACAGTAGTGCAGGATCCCATTCTGCAGAGAGAAATTCCATTGCTTGTATGTGTCCATGTTGTGTGGTTACAGTAGCCAAAACAGACAACATTACCTGCAGTGGCCACAGTGTAACATTCATGTCTCCATTAATACCAGTTGGGCTGAACATGGATTCTAGAGATCCAGTGGTGAAGGACAGCATGGCTTTCTTGTCCTAAAAGCAGGAACAGGTTAAACAAGATTATAGCCACCAAAACCTTCCTTATTAAAGTCTCACCTTGAAGATTCCCTGGCTGTAGCGCTTCTCTTTAGAGAAGGCAAAGCCATTGGTGAAAACACGGTCAATCCAGCCTTTCAGGATGGCAGGAACACTGAACCAGTACATGGGGAACTGAAGGAAAGAATACAGTTAATACAACATGGAGCATTTATCACCATATTACAGATATCCAGAAGTACCTGAAAAATGATGAGGTCTGCCTCAGTGAGCTTAGTTTGCTCCTTTGTGATGTCATCTGACAGTTTTCCCTGCTCCCATGCAAGTTTAGACTCTTCCAGATAACAGAAGATCTCAGCATTCTTCACATCCCCTGCTCAGGAATTTTTAAATATTAGGTAATTGACATATCTGATCAGACAATTTCCAGTCATACCTTTGATGTCTTCAGCTGTAGCAGTGGCTTTAAAACTCATGGCATACAGGTCAGAGACTTCCACTGTGCAGCCCTGAGCAGTCAGGACCTCTGCAGCAGCATTTTTAGCTGCAGCATTGAATGATCCAGAGCTCTGGTGAGCAAACACGATCAGCACTTTCTTTGCTGTCAAAAGATAGACTAGATTAAGCATTGAATCAAAGTATAAAATATCAACATAAAATGTTCACATCACCCATTACTTAAACTTTAATATTCAGAAATACATGAGGGTTTTTGGAGAATGTGGTATAAAATTAACTACTTTACCCATTCTGGAACAAGTGCGTTAAACCAACTTCAAAAGAAAAAAAAAACACACACTGTATCTATAAAAAGCCTTTCGGCTGCTTTTATACACTTATGCTACTAAGCAGGTCTAAGCTGACCCAGGTGTGTTCAATCAGAATTCAGCAGGACCTCAGCTGAAAGAGATGAGATGAGATGAAAACATCTTACATTTACTGAAAGTTGCAACTGATATTGTGGCTCTGAGATAATATTCATTGGGTTTTAAATATCGTCTGAAAAACAATGTTATCTGCTACAAAAAAAGACGAGTTTTAACTAAAGTTAAGCCTGAACTTTTACTGAAGATCTTTGGTAAAGGTAAAATACTTAATACCCAGGTGTCTGTGTGTGTGTGTGTGTGTGTGTGTGTGTGTGTGGGCGTGGCCTATGTCAGCATTCTAAGGGACATCCCATAATTCTGTGATGTCATTGCTTTAGAACCCTGATGTCATCAGATCAGAATTCATTATTGCACTATTGCTTGCTGACGAGTTCAGACGTACGCATAGCGCCCTTCTAGTCGAGATTTCAAACTTTTTACAGATTAACACAAACTTTAACAACCGTTTATTTGTGTTAAAATGCCACATCAAAGGCAACATTACCACAACGTTGGGAGCAGATATCAGCCGTATAGTTTGGAAACTCGGCGAAATCAGAGAAGCTGCATTAACAACAGGCAGCCTGATAATCCTGTCCAGGATGAAATCAAAAGGCTCAACTCTCTTTTGGAAATGGAGAAATCTAAATGGTTGGAGGAAAACCAAAAGGTATCCACCCTTGAGGAAGAGCTTGAAAAAGCAAAAAGTGAGTTAAAACGGCAGAAAAATCTCAAAGAGATGTTCATTAATAAGGGCAAAGAAACCAAGCGAGAACTGATGAGAATTCAAAAGTTTACAGATCCAGAAACTCTCAGCCCTGCCACTATCGCATCTAAGGTGAACAATGACATGAAGTACAAAAAGAAAAAGATGCTGCAGGTAGACTTTGAGCATTTAAAGGTTGCTCATATTGTCCAGGAGGAAGCATTTATATCACAAATCCAAACTGAAAAAGAGAAAAATGCTGCCCTCCAACAAGAACTAGAGAAAATCAATAATAGTTACGAGGAGCTTCGCTCTAAAGAGGAAACTGAGAACGCTGGAGCAAACCAGCAGGTCAACTTACAGATACGTTATGAAGACAAAATGAAGCAAGACCAAAAGATCATCGAGAGCCTGAGAGCTGAGAATGCAGTCCTGCAGACTCAGATGGAGCAGATGAAGGTTTCATACCAAGAACTAAGTTCAAAATATAACACAGACATTTCTTTACTCATGCAAAAAGTAGAAACCTATCAGCATGACATGGTCTGTGAGAAAAATGCTAATGAGAAGAGAGCAAAGTTTGACCGCCAGCTCATCAATGAAATAGCGCAGAAGGAACCCATGGCTCACGAGTTTGGATTCCTGAAACAAATATCTACAGAGATGATGGAAAATCTTCAAAGTGAACTGGCGAAGGTTAAGGTCTTGTACCAGGAATTGAAAACCAGGTACGAAACAGACGTTTTTGCTCTAACACAGCAGAAAGACGCATTTCAGCAGGAGCTTGATAAAGAAACAAAAGCTCATTCTGAAAAAATGAGGAGCTACTGTGAACTTGGGGCCAAGAAGGACGCTCTCCAAAAACAACTCATTAACCTTCAACAACAGTACTCTGAGTGTGAGGTTAGTTATAAAACAGAGCTGGAACACCTGAAAGCTGAGCTCCATGACAAAGAAGACCTTGGTCGTCCAAAACGCAAAAAGGCCAGGCGTCAGGAACCGAGACAGAAAGAAGACTCCATCCCTGTGAAGACCATTTCAGACCCTGCATCCATGGATCTTGAGACCCTGTCAGAGGACGTTATTATTACTAATGTGTCCACCATGGAGGTAGATGAGTTCATACAGGAGATGCTGAGAGATTATGATATTCTCAATTCTGAATCAAAGAAAAAGACTGGCTGCTCTGTGGAAACCCTGCCAGAGCAACAGGAAAGTCCAGATGCTGAACCAACAGAAGCAAGTTGCTCAAAAAATGACCCATCAGTCTGGAAAAAGATACGACACGGTCTGGGTCTCAAGAAACCAGAAAAATGGAAGAAAAGCAACACTTCTCAGAATAACAACTAGAAAAATGTGCCCAGGCCAGAAATGAAAACAAATCTTCCTAAAAATCATCAAAAAAAGACAAAAAAAAGTACAAAAAAAACCCAAAAAACAACAAAAAAATACAATAAAGCAAAAAAAAAAAAAAAAAGTGTGTGTTTGTGTGCATGCGAATGCACATAAGTTTGTGTGGAAGCGTCTCTTGCAGTAGTTCTGAGATTCAGCTGTGTGCTTGGAATTCAGCTACTGCAGCTGGCTTGTCCCTACATGTAGGGTGAAAAGAACCACGTGTCTGGTTCTTCTCCTGCCAGTACATAGCCTCTCCACCACAAAGACCCCTGCAGTGCCTCCACGTGGCCACACACGGAAACTGGGTACTTTATTGATCCAGGCCAAACTGCGGGGGATCTCGGAGCAACAGTGGGCCCCAGAGACGAAGTGCAATACCCCACAATATGTGGACATTTCTTGGCACTCGTCAACCACTGTCCCAGCTATGGGTAAGTAGCCTCACTACCTTGTGAGTGGTGTTGACCACATTGCTTGGAAAAAGTAAGTAGTAACAATTACAACTTACTTTTCCTAAACAGGAAGTCCAGCGGACGACCCGGACATGTTGTAGGGAGTTTGCCTCTCCGTTGGTAGCAGAGCTGGAGGAGGTGTCCATGGAGACGGAAGTCTGGGACTCTTAGCTGAGACCTCTGCCCCCGAGAAGCGCTTCCTGAATGGAGTCAAAGACGACGAGTAAGAGTGCAAATTTTGACAACATAATTTCAACCTTTTGCACCATAACATAATGCACTGTAGAGCCCTTTGGGGTTCTTCAGCCTCATATTTGTGTTGGGGTCTGGTTCTTGGTCCTGATTCCTCCTCTATTTTTTGCAGTTTTCAAGTCCATCCTCCAGAGGTCATCTGGGAGCATGGTCGGTTGGGCTGCTCTGCTGATTGCCTGCACCTGTTTCTCATCAGGTCAAGACTACTAGGAGTTGGCTGCCAGCACTTCAATGCCAGAATATTAATCTTAAGTGGTACTTGTGGCCCTCTTGACTTCTTGCATTGTTTTCCCTGGTTTCTCTACTCTTACCTTGCTCTCCTTTGTTCCCTTCAGGAAACTTGAAGTTAATTTAGGTGTTCTGCATAAAGCACATACCTGTTCTTTTATACACAATCCACGCCCACACTTCCCCGTTTAACGTTCTCATGGTGGTCTCAACAACGTCCACAGTAACAACACACATAGGGTGCACCGCACTATAGGGCGCGCCGCACATTTTGAGGGAAAAAAAAGACGTTAATATGCACCTTATAGTCGTGAAAATACGGTAAATAGTTAAACTACACATGTTTAGATATTCATAAGGTCAAACTACAGAGCTGGAAAAGCTTTGAATTGAAATTGATCTTAAAAACAAAAAACCTGTTTGCATGAGGCATAGTTGTTTTATGTATAAAGATAAAACAGCGTATCTTATTTACATGATGAAAGGTAAGTATACATCAGACTGATGTTTAATTTTAAGAAAATGGAAACTGATTTTGTTTCACCTTTGCTGGAAAGAAGAAAAAGAAAAACAAGAAAAACAAAATCATTGAGTTTGGGATTTTTGCTAAAACTGTGACTTACTTTAGAAGTTGAGGACTGAAAAAAGTCAGAAGGTCCTGGACAAGTTTGCTGACGGCAGATTCAATCAGGATCCATATGTTTTTGAAATGGTGTTAACCTATGGAGGATCAGCTCTACCATATTTAAAGAAGAAAAAAAGAAATGCTCAATAAATAAATAAGCGTACAATTAATTGCTCCAAAAATTAAAATAAACAAATAAATGTAGGTAAAAATTTAATTATACAGTGAGACATAAATTTATATATCTCTTTTAATTAGCTTCTTTATTTGTAATAATAACCTTATTTATTCATTGTCCGTTATAATCTTCAACTTTATTTATTAATACCTTTTTTTTTTAAGTATTTATTTATGTGCATGTTATATTTTTGTCTGTTTTCTCTTCCTTTGTATTTTTTACCCTATTCATTTCTTCAATGCTTTTTATTTCTGCCTGTCGTTATTACTTCCTGTATGCATTTCTGCCTCATTATAAAAAATAAGGAAAAAAGTCAGAAGGTCCTGAAGGCAGATTCAATCAGAATCCATTTAAATGTTTTTGAAATGGTGTTAACCAGCCATGAATTTGGATAATCTGTTTTCTTATTTTTCTCCTTTTTTTCTTTTTTTTCTTACTTATTCCTCCTGATGCAAAAGTAAATAAGTAATAAGTCGTGTGTGTGTTGGGGTTTGGTGGAGAGTCGTGTGTGTGTTTTAAGGGGAGCAAGGTGGTCTACAAATTTAGCAACAGATTATAATCAGGTAAAATTATTCCGACATATAATAAACAGATAAAAATCAAACTCCAAAGTGATTGATAACAACAAGAAACTAGTGGTGGTCCGTTATCTGCGTTATCTTGCTGCATTAATGCCAGACTTTTATCAGGTGATAAAAGTAAAGGACCACCCATTCACTTAAAAACAGTGAAATTAAGGAATCATTTGATTTATTGTACGTTCAATAAACAACAAATTTAATCTCAGACTAAATCAAATTAATTATGTTGAAAACTTAAAGTTGTGACGGAAACATATAGATTAAATGCAATAAACAGGTTTACTGTGTAACCCACAAGAAGGGTCGCTCCAATTACACCTGATTATAGTAGATGGTAAGTATGTTAATCACTTCCATGACTGATACCAACACTACACAAGTATAAAGAAAGTGGGGCCTGATCAGAAGATTTTAAATTCACGGGAGCCTAGGTGTAAGCAACAACAGAGGAGAGCACACAATGTCTATAAGAAAGGGTAGAATTTAATATAGTGAACAATTGTGAATCCACATTTACAAATAAACAAAATCGCGTGCTTTAAAAAAAATAAAAATAACAGAAATAATCCAGTCGTTTCAATGTTTCTGTCCAATGTTCACTCAGTGCCTCACGGCTAGCGACCGGTCAATCAGTTCACTCAGTCCTCTGGGCTGGGGCTCGCCATCCAAGTTCTGAAGAGGAGGATCTTGGGGTGTCTGAGCACTACAGACCAAAAGTGCACCAAAACGGGAGGGAAAAAAAAAACCTGACCTGGAACAAGGCCAAAATAAAGCATCTTAAAATATAGGATGCCAATATCCATAAAACTTAAGCTACAATTCAGAGATCTTTCCTCATCTCTCATGTTTTTTTCATATTGTACAACAATATTCATATAGATCTATATTTCAATCTAAAAGTGCCAATGAAGTAATTCTATAACACTATATTTAACATCAGAATGTGGATTAGAAACTCACATTTGCTCTGACTATGGGAGAATTATCCTGCCATGATGGAAGAGCACATAATTTCAATTTGAGAAAAGAATTTCATCTTCTTGCACTCAAAACTTATAATGCTCACACTCAAAACATGCGCTCTCTCTCAAATATTTTCTCTTCTCTCTCAAATCTTTGTTTCTTCTCTCAGATTTAATGCTTCTTGCACAGATATTTTCTCCTCTCGCTTGCCTCCTTCTCTTCGCGCACAAACCGCGCTCTGCTCGAGTCTCAGATACACTCGCATACCCGTAGGCTCTGCTTACGGATTTTTTTTGCTCTCTCTCGGATTGCAGTTGGATCGTCGCCTAGCAACCTTTCCAGCCAATAGAATGACAGCCTCGGAAAGGGTGCGCTTGTTTAACCCTACTGAGTGTGCCTGTGCTACTACGCCACTTATAAGAGCGGCAGCTGAAACTGCTATTTACAGTAGTTTTGTGGCTCGATTCAGCAAAGTTCAGTACTTATGGATAACCCAAACAATTCTGAATTAAGTAATTTTAGACAATTAGTGGTTTGTTATGTACAAAAGCAAAGAACAGACATATTAAATTATTACCTTGAAATACTGCTGAGGCCGCCTGCCAAAGGCCCACCCTGAAGCTTCCTAGAGATGGTTCCAGGGGGTCTCTCCCATGCACCTCCTATCCGCCCAAGGGGCCTCCTCCTTGGATAGGCGCCCCATCCAAAACCACCACCGGTTCCTCGAGGAGATAGGACAGAGCTGGCCCACAATAACCCCCAGAAATCCACCCTCAGACCGGCCACAAACCACCAACACACCTCCCTGGGGAACATCCAGCTGCAGTCAGGCATGGGGACTCACCCTTAAGCACCCCCCCAACATACTAAACGAAGTAGAACGCACAGACTGTTTGGGTCCCTAGTATGGCAGCAGGACATTCGGACCCCTGGTACAGCGGTGGTACTTTGATAAATTTCTGACATCTGGACGGATACGTGAGCCCTAGGGCCCCTGTAACCGTCCATGGCCGGTCCAGGAGAGGCTCTGCCCGGCCTGACTGACCGCCCCAGGACCCCTGTCGGCCTGGAGCTCTGGACTTTGTCGTTTTTTTTCCTATAGGAAAGCTCCATGAGCCTAGTGGCTCGCCGAACCGTCCCTGGCCAGCCCGGGGGAAGCTCTGCCCGGCCTTGCCGACCGCCCCAGGCCCCCTGTCGGCCTGGAGCTCTGGACTTTGTCGTTTTTTACAAAATTGGATCGAGGGCTGAATTTCAATAGATCAAGATCAAACGAGCTTTTGTCCTTCCGCTCCACGGGAGGTTTCTGTCCTCCCTGAGCTCGCCTTAGGACACCTACGTTACCATTTGACAGGTGACTCGCCCCAGTCAAACTCCCCACCTGCCACTGTCCCTGGAGCGGGTTGCGCCCCTTGGGCGAGGGGCGCTTGACGCCAGAGCCAAGAGTTAATATTACTGTTTTTATGTATTTTTTACTGTTCTCAAGGCTGCAATAAAAAAAAATAATTGTCTAGAGAGCTGTTCTTAATGAAATTTCTTTTTGTTTTACACTTGTGTTAACGAAATGACAAAATAAATCTGTCTAAAATCACATGCTGGGTGGTATGATGGCTTCATTCTAGTTATTTTTCAACTCTATTCTCATAATATTAACACTCTATTCCCGTAATGTTGCCACTTTATTCTATTCATTTTATGACTTTATTCACGTCATGCAAAGATTTTATTTTCGTAATAATACGAATTTATTCTAGAAAAAAAAAATTAAATTAAAATCTCTAGCCTGGCCCTAATACTCTGTTATTGGTATATGGGCTCTAATCATAATGGCGACTGGAAATGAAACCAGGTGAATCAGAAACTTTTCCTCTTGAGGAGTTCTGGATGGAGAATATTGAAAGACAAACACTTTTTATGAAATCTCAAATGCAAGATGTTTATATCTTTTTTACAATCTTGGTATAATTCCTGCTCTAAGTGGGTCGCTCTGTCGGCTAAAGGCACATTTTAGTGGCCCTATACTCCAGTTAATGATTTATCAATTACTAAATTAGTTGAAGATTTTATAAATATTCCATTATTATGGTTGTTTCAGCCCTAGATAAAATACATGAAATGGGCGACACAGAGTAACTACAGCCCAGATTTACAATTTGTATAGTGAAGTTAATATTTTAAATGCTCAGTGTCAGTGCCTGTTATAGTTCCAGTGCATATGTAAATAAAATACATTTATTTACCTTCCATTGAATGTATTATTTTGCATGATACAGAGCATTTAGATAAAAAAAATAAATAAGAGTGGGGTTTACCTCTGCAGATTTCTATATCTTCAAAAGAAAACACAGGATAAATCCACAAATTTAGACTATATTTGGTTAAATAGGCACTGTCTTAGTTGCTGGTAAGTTTAAATGCAAACCTTTTTAAAGTGGAAAAAGGTCCTAATTCCACATTTGTCAGAGTCAGTGATGCATTAAACATTGATAAACTGCATCTAGTGTGTGCAGTGCTTATAAGATTTGTATTAATGTAGCAAGAAATGCTGCGGTTCTCTTTAAACAAAATGTGTGCTGATGCTCACATTAAGCATAAAAAAGAGCATGCATGTTTTTGCAAAGGACCAATGACATCAGAGCAATGAAACTGAAGACAATAGTGTCCCTAACAAAGTTGAAATCAAATCTACGCCCATTAACTGCTTAATGTTATGTAAAATGGGTTCTTTCATGGTATTTTATTCTATTTATTATATTTAATAATAATAAAAAAAAAACTGAAATGTTAGAACTATACATACAGTCATATGTTAATATTATTATTATAGTTTTTTTTTTTACTGGTTTCAAGGCTGCACTTAAAAAAAAAGAAATTGTCTAGAAAGCTGTTCTTAACAACATTTCTTTTTGTTTTACCCTTGTGTTAACGGAATGACAAAATAAATCTGTCTAAAATGATATGCTGGTTGGTATAATGGCTTCATTTTCGTTATTTTTCAACTTTATTCTCACAATATTAGGACTTTATTCTTTAAAAAAAAAATCTCTAGCCTGGCCCTAATACTCTGTTATTTGTATTTGGGCTCTAATCATAATAGCGAACGGAAAAAAGCACGTCTCTCATTCAGAATAAAATTTATTTCCAAATTCAGATTCAGGTTTATTGTACAATCAGGGGCGGATCTAGAAAAATATTTATGGGGTGGCAAGAGGGGGGCAGGAATTTTTTAGGGGTGGCAAAATATGGCATTTGTTTACACTGAATTTAATCACAGTTATCACAGTTTGGTGAAAATAGTATGTACAGTACTAGTGTTTCATGTGAAACAGTTCATATTGGTAATACATCGTACAATGTGATCTCACTTAATAGGAGATAGAAGAATGATAACACTACTTCTAGAGGGGCTTTATGACAGGAAAGGTATTAAGGTAAGACACAGGTGCTGAGTCGCAGATGTGTGAGATTGACAGTCAGAGAGGCAGCTTTGCAGCATTTGCACAAGAAGAAACTATAGAAAGAAAAAGTTTCCCATCAGAGATCTATGGACTGAGCTGGACTAAAGTCAGCAGAACTACACAGTAGAAATAAATGGGTCAAGGCACCCGAACAAGGTACTGGACATCTATGTAATGTTTACTCTGAACACAGATTTACCCCATTTGTTCCTCAGTAACTGGACATACAGCAGTTAAGGCAACATGAAAGGGACATTTCATGCATGTAAATATGCTGTAGATAGAGCTGTATATGGAGGACCAACTCTGCCATATTTAAAAATAAAAACAGAAATAAATAAATGCTCAATAAATAAATAAGCATACAATTAATTGCCACCAAAAATACAATCAACAAATAAATGTAATTAGAAATTATATTATAATGGCAGGCAGAAATGTTAAAAGGGGGGGCAGAAAGAAATAGCGGCGAAGAAATAACTAGGGTAAAAAAAATACAAAGGAAGAATAAAACAGCCAAAAATATGATAACATGCACATAAATAAATACTTAAAAATATAAGTAATGAAAAAATGAAGTTGAAGATAATAAATGACAAAAAATAAATAAGGTAAATATTAAAAAGGCAAAGAAATAAAGAAGCTAATTAAAAGAGTTATATACCTTTATGACTAGCTGTATAATTTAATTTCTACTTACATTTATTTGTTGTTTGTATTTTTGGTGGCAATCAATTGTATGCTTATTTATTTATTAAGCATTTATTTATTTCTGTATTTATTTTTAAATATGGCAGAGTTGGTCCTCCATACTGCTGTATCAACAAATCAACAAAAAGGCGGGTTCTGTATGTTACATCAAAATCTCCACAAATCTGAAAAGAAGCAACATAAAAATACATTTTGCTTGTGAGTAGGTTCATACGGGTCATTTCTGGATAGTTTCATATTATATTTACAAAAAAAGAAACAACAACACTGCTTCATATTAAGCAGGATTTACACCAGTATCACATTTTTAACTTTTAACACTTTTGGTTTTATTAAAGGAAATATCAGGAAATATCTCAGGTGCCAAAACAAAATGTAACGGCTCTGTAAAGGCTCACCAGAGAGCATAACATAAAGTTAACATGACTATAACAGCTGAATGCAGTGATTTCCATGTTGCTCAGCAAAACGCTTCACTAATTTATTTAGATCCAATGAACTTTGTGCGTTTTGATTTGAGTTCAACCAAACTTGATCGTCTCTTTTCTGTCATAGTTGACCGCAAATATGTCTTTATGAGGCTGAGACATCAGGCCTAACTAACATCATAGATAGAGAAATAACGTTCTGCAACCTGATTTTTATCATCTCAAAATCAACATTGCAGCTATGCTAGCAACATTGTGCTTTCATTATGATTTCATTTCTCGATAGATAGTTAATCAGTTTTTACCTGTTTCATCCCGTGTCTCCTCTCCCCATGACCCCTGGCTCCCTCGCTTTGCCCCATTCGGTTTTCAAAACAATCAGTCTCAGTCGCTCTCACGTCATCTCGTGCTGCATTCACTGCAGTCCGACATTGGAAATTAGCGGCCGTAATTCTCAAATGATCCATAATTTATAAGCCTCGCCACCCCTACCGCCAACTGGGGTGGCAGCTGGGGTGGCAAGGCTGTCATTTAGGGTAGCAGTTGCCACCCTATGCCACCCCAGTAGATCCGCCTATGTGTACAATATTTCAAACTATGGCAGAAAACCTTAGAAAGTGAGCAGTGAGCTTTAGAACTCGCTCTTTTGCCTCTTTAAATGCGAACTTTGACTGAACTCCCGTTTAGCTGAGGATGAACCTATAGTATTGTAAAAAAAAAAATGCTTTGTTTGGCTAATTAGCTGCTGCAATTAGCAAGCTTCTCTCAAACACGCGTGCATGCGCAGGCCCATCGGTTGCCATGGACACGGAGCGCCTATCTCTAACCGCTCATTTCTAACTTGGACCTTGACGCTTGAACTTGCTGCAGTCTGTGGTTTGCTAACCTGCTAAAGATGAGCAACGCACCAGAGGAGAACAACTTGTCGGGACATCACCTGGAAGGTTTATGTCACTCTTTTGCTATGTTGATAAAAAAAATGTTAGGTGAAAAATGATTAATTTGATGTTTTTTTCATGGAGTTCATCTTTGACATCTCAGAGATTAAATGTTTTTAGTCGACTGAATTCGTCAGGAATGTTAACAGCGATTTAATGATTTGAAAATAACTCTTATTTCTGTTTGAGAGAAACACCTTTGTTGAATTAGATGTGAAATGTTTGAAAACTAGATGGCGCTTGTCATGATGGGTTCTCAAAGAGCGACCCAAGTATGCAGAACACCACTGACGGACACAGGAATAAAAGTTTAACAAGTTTATTTTGCTACAAGCACACAGAATTTACTGGTTCTGGCTCGGGCCTGGATACTGGTTCACCGGAGTCTGCGTGAGAGACAGTTCAGTTAGCGTTGCAAGTTGGAGCTTGATTTCTTGATGGTTACTGATTGTACCTTGAGGGTTCTTGAGGTTAGCTTTGGGAGAGTCACTGTTGGATCTGGAGAGGAGTTGATCAGCAGAGTCCGCTTGCTGCTTCAGCGTCTCACGTCTATTTATGAACAGACCTTGGCTTTGGGTTTTCCAGCTCTTAGTCCTGAGCTGCATGGAAGTTCTCTATGGTTCTTCGGGTTTGGCTCTGAGGGTCGGCTCGGCAGGTTAGCTCTTCCTGAGCTTCACAGAGGAGACACTGGTTTCCTGGAAGACAGAGACAACGGTTAGAATCCAGACTGGATTCAAAGTCACAAAGTAACACTGAGAATCTAGGCTTAGGCGCTGACCAACTGGATCAACACTGTGGCGTTGAGGCAAGGTCTGAAGACAGCTTATATAGTGGATCCTCTGATGATCTTGATGGGCTGCAGCTGTGCAGGAGGCTCAATCAGAAGGATCCACGGCGGACTCTGCTGGAGAAAAGGTGGAACTTCTCCAGCAGAGAACAGAGAACTCGAGACGACAGGTTTGACTTGTGACACGTGGAAGGTTGGATGAATCCGGAGCGACTGAGGCAGTTGGAGACGGACGGCTGATGGGCTGATGACTCGGGAGATCTTGTAGGGGCCTATGAATCTGGGCGAGAGTTTTCGGGACATCCTCTTAAGGGGAATGTCCCGAGTGGACAGCCAAACCTCTTGGCACTCTGTGTACTCGGGGGCGGGACGTCTCCTGGAGTCGGCGAAGCGTTTGTTGGTCTCAGAAGATCGGTTGAGGGTGGCGATGGTTTCTGTCCAGATCTTCTGACAGCGACGGATGTGTTGGTTTACTCACTGGACCGAAATCTCTCTCTCGTCTGCGGGGAAAAGTGGAGGTTGATAACCGAGACTAACCTGAAAAGGAGATTGACCAGTGGAAGCAGATTTGAGGGAGTTATGTGCGTATTCGATCCAGGTGAGATATTGGCTCCAGTCAACGGGATTGTTAGAGGTGAGGCAACGAAGGGTTGATTCCAGCTGCTGGTTCATCCTCTCTGTTTGTCCATTTGATTGAGGATGGTAACCAGAGGTCAGAGAGGGTTTACAGCCGAGTGCAGAACAGAATGCTTTCCAAACCTGGGATATGAACTGAGGACCCCGGTCCGAGAGGATCTCTTGGGGAATGCCGTGTAAGCGGAAGACGTGTTTGACGAGGAGCTGGGCTGTCTGGAAAGCCGTGGGGAGTTTCCTAAGGGGAATGAGATGGCAGGCCTTCGAAAAACGGTCAACAATGGTGAACATACCTCGAGAAACTGGGAGGCCGGTGACAAAGTCAATAGCAATATGGGACCAAGGGCGCAAGGGAACCGGAAGCGGCTGAAGCAGGCCTGAAGGAGGTTGATGTGAGGCCTTATTACGGGCACAGGTGGAGAAAGCCAGCACATACTCCTTGACATCTCTATGGAGGGTGGGCCACCAGAAGCGTCTTGAGATCAAAGCAATGGTTCTACTGACTCCCGGATGAGCAGAAAACTTGGCAGCGTGCATCCATTGAATGAGACGGGACCTGACGGAAGATGGTACATAGGCTCGGTTAGTGGGACTGTTACCTGGGTCGGGTTCAGTAGCCAGGGCGGAGTTGATAAGGTCAGTGATTTCCCAGTTAACCACTCCCACTGTGCAGGAGGCCGGAAGGACTGGTTCAGGTGTCTCGGGATGATCGACGGAGTAAAGACGAGAGAGAGAATCGGGCTTGACATTCTTGGATCCGGGTCTGTAGGAGATGATGAGATTAAACCGTGAGAAGAAAATGGACCACCTGGATTGACGAGGATTGGCTTGCTTGGTTGACTGGATGTAAGCCAGGTTCTTGTGGTCAGTCCATACTAGAACCGGATGCTCAGCTCCCTCCAGCCAATGTCTCCATTCCTCCAGCGCTAGTTTGATGGCCAACAGCTCTCGGTCTCCCACATCGTAATTCTGCTCAGCGGAAGAAAGTCTACGGGAGAAGAATGCACAAGGGTGGATCTTTTGATCCGTGTCAAGTCTCTGGGATAGGACAGCTCCAACTCCAGAATCTGAAGCGTCCACCTCGAGAATAAACTGTTTAGCTGGGTCAGGCTGCATAAGCACTGGTGCTCTGGAAAATAAAGATTTCAATTTATCAAACGCAGCTTGCGCCTCAGGAGTCCACTGAAAAGTGCGTTTGACAGAGGTCAGAGAAGTTAATGGAAGGGCGGTCTGGCTATAGTTCCTGATGAACCGACGATAAAAGTTTGCAAAGCCTAAAAATCTCTGTAGCTGTTTGCGGTTCTCTGGAACTGGCCAATCTAAAACTGCCTTTATCTTGTCCTCAGATGGTTTTACCTGGCCGCCCTCGAGCACAAACCCCAAAAAGGTGACTGAAGACTGGTGAAATTCGCACTTCTCAGCCTTTACGAACAGCTTGTTCTCCAGCTGTCTCTGTAAAACAAGGCAGACATGTTTCTTGTGTTCAGCGAGGTTCCTGGAGTAAATGAGTATGTTGTCAATATAAACGAAGACAAACACATTTAAAAAGTCTCTGAGAACATCATTCACGAGGGCCTGGAAGCAGGCTGGAGCGTTAGTTAGACCAAAAGGCATTACCAAGTACTCAAATTGGCCCAATGTTTTCCATTCATCTCCTTCTCGGATCCTAAGAAGATGATATGCGTTCCTTAAATCCAGTTTAGAGAAAACTGTAGCTCCCTGTACAGGTTCGAATGCAGAGGCGAGTAAAGGAAGTGGATATTTTTTCTTTATTGTGATCTGGTTCAAACCTCGGTAATCAATACATGGTCTCAGGGAGCCATCTTTCTTTCCAACGAAGAAAAACCCAGCGCCCAAAGGAGAGGAAGATGGGCGGATTATTCCTGCAGCTAATGATTCATTTATGTATTTTTCCATGGTTTCTCTTTCAGGCTTGGAAATGTTATACAACCTGCTGCTAGGTAGTGGTGCACCAGGTAAAAGCTCAATGGCGCAGTCGTATGGTCTGTGTGGAGGTAGGGACGTCGCACTGACCTTACTGAAGACAGGGGCTAGGTCATGGTACTCGGAAGGAACAGAAGAAAGGTAAGAAGAGTCCATCTCCCCCCCCACCTCTAGGAGACCCCACCAAGGGGGCAGCTGAACGGAGGCATGTCTCATGGCATGAAATGGACCATGATTCCAGGTGACGTTCTGTCCAATTAATGTGAGGATTATGCTTTCCAACCACTCAAAGCCAAGCACCAGAGGGGAGCATGCAGAAGGAAAAACAAAAAATGTTATTGTCTCTCGGTGGTTACCTGACAGAAGTAGCTCGAGGGGCTGAGTTTGATGGGTAACTTGGTGAAGTCTCTTTCCGTCAATAGCAGAAACACTAAGAGGTTGAGTCAGAGGAATGGTTTCAATTTGGAGTTGTTGGACGAGGTTTGAATCGATTAAGTTCCGTTCACAACCTGAATCGATGAATGCAGAAAAGGAGAGGCTTTGGTTAGAACAAAACAACGTGGCAAGAAGCAACAATCGAGGAGATTTCTTAGTGTTAATTTGGCCCGCCAGACTCCTCAGATCCTCTGGCGGGCCCAGGCTTTTGATTTAGCCGGGCAGGAAGCGATGAAGTGTCCACTCTCACCACAGTAAATGCATAATTTGCTTAGAAAACGTCTTTGTCTCTCCTCTGGGGTGAGCCTCGTGTGTCCCACCTGCATGGGTTCGACATCTCTTTCGCCCGAATGAGAGGCCTGAATAGGCAGCGGTAGAGACTGGGACTTAGGTCTCTGTATGGGCAGCTGCTCTGTAGAGGGAGAACAAACAGTCACGTTATGTGAGGCAGAGGAAAGTGTCCCCTGCTTTTTAGTACTGTTTCTGGCACGGATTCTATTGTCCAATCTGATCGTGAGACGAATTAAATCTTCGAGGGTAGCAGGTTCGTCGAGGGTTGCAAGCTCATCTTTAATGTGCTCATTTAAAGCCATGAAATAGGCTCCCTTCAGAGCGCTTTGGTTCCATCCGGAAGCTGCCGCTTTAACCCGGAAGTTGATGGAGAATTCAGCCACAGAAGAATTTCTCTGCTTTAGATTGAAAAGAGCTCGAGAGTCAATGGTTTGATCAGTCTCTTGGTTGAATACCTGAGTAAATTCAGAGAGGAAATCAGAGTAATAGCAGTTAAGGCTATCGTCGGTGGCAAATCTTGCCTGAGCCCACTCCAAGGCTCTTCCTGTTAGCTGAGAAAGGATGAAGGTTATCTTTTTGTAATCCGTGGAAAAGCTGCCTGGAGAGTTCTGAAAAATCAAACGACACTGAAATAAAAATCCTTTGCAATCTTTCATGTTACCAGAAAACTTTTCTGGAAGACTTGGGCGGAACTCGGATGACGTCACTGCTGGTGACCTCGGAGGTGGAACTGGACCCGGAAATGGTTGTGGTGCAGCATTAGCGCTGTTCAAATAGTTAGCATAGCTCTGTAGCATATGGTTATGAGTATCAACCAGGCGGTATAACTCACGGAGCGTTTGGGTTTGTCCTTGAATTTGGGCATGCTGCTCCTCCAATCGACGGGTGAGGTGATCTGCTGGGCCTTGAGTTTGGCCGCAGTGTTCTGTCATGATGGGTTCACTAAAAGCGACCCAAGTATGCAGAACACCACTGACGGACACAGGAATAAAAGTTTAACAAGTTTATTTTGCTACAAGCACAAAGAATTTACTGGTTCTGGCTCGGGCCTGGATACTGGTTCACCGGAGTCTGCGTGAGAGACAGTTCAGTTAGCGTTGCAAGTTGGAGCTTGATTTCTTGATGGTTACTGATTGTACCTTGAGGGTTCTTGAGGTTAGCTTTGGGAGAGTCACTGTTGGATCTGGAGAGGAGTTGATCAGCAGAGTCCGCTTGCTGCTTCAGCGTCTCACGTCTATTTATGAACAGACCTTGGCTTTGGGTTTTCCAGCTCTTAGTCCTGAGCTGCATGGAAGTTCTCTATGGTTCTTCGGGTTTGGCTCTGAGGGTCGGCTCGGCAGGTTAGCTCTTCCTGAGCTTCACAGAGGAGACACTGGTTTCCTGGAAGACAGAGACAACGGTTAGAATCCAGACTGGATTCAAAGTCACAAAGTAACACTGAGAATCTAGGCTTAGGCGCTGACCAACTGGATCAACACTGCGGCGTTGAGGCAAGGTCTGAAGACAGCTTATATAGTGGATCCTCTGATGATCTTGATGGGCTGCAGCTGTGCAGGAGGCTCAGTCAGAAGGATCCACGGCGGACTCTGCTGGAGAAAAGGTGGAACTTCTCCAGCTCCCAACAGCGCTACCTCTATTATTTAAAAAAAATGCATTTTGCTCTTTATGGATATGTTGGTAAATTTACATTCAATAAATATTCAAATATATTTGAAGGACATTTAAGATAATATATTATCAAGCCAAACTGTTTCTTTTTTTCCATTTAATAAAAAAGTTATCATTTTTAGTATTTTGGAAGTCGACTGAATTTAAACCTGATAAACAACTGGAAAAAAGAAGAGATGAAGATTCTCAAGTTGTTTAGTTTAGTAAATGTTTTTAGGAAATAAGTTTTTTATCAGTGTTTTTAAAAAGGTTTTTAAGGGGTAATATGTATTAAATAGATGTTTTATTGGTTGGAAATAGGAGGAATGATAACAGAGATGAAATGATATAAAACAAAAACACATTTTGGTTTAAGAAGATAATTTTTGATTAAGTTCATGTGGAAATGGTTAAAAAATACAAAATAAATTGTTTTAGGATAAACTAAATATTGTTACATACATTGGTACTTGAAAGGGGAGCTTTTTAAAAAAAATGCTGTGGTAAACATATTGGTCTCCATGGATACATGCAATAAACAACTTTAAGGCTTTTTTAAGGTAGCATATATTTTTTAATTTAATGGAAGGCCAAAGGTGATAAAAATGTTTTTTATTTTAAAGTTTCTGGTTTCAAAGGGTCATTTTTGGTGAATTTGGTTTCCAATCCTTTAAAAACAAGGTGGCGTCTGGCCCCTTCTGTCAGAGAACAAGTATGGTCTCTATCGAAACAACAATAAACAACTATAAGGCTTCAAATTATTGTGAAATAAAAATGAGATCATTTACATTTTTGGGCTGTAACATGTTTAGAAGTTGAGTAAATTATTCGAAGTGCTGCCATTGCTAACCGTGTGAGGAAAAAATAGAGAATAAATGTTTAATCAAGAGTTTAGAAAGGAGGATGATATGTTTATGTTTACAGGGAGAAGGTAGAATTAAAACATCAATTTAGAACAATTTATTATTTTAACATATTTCTGAGCTCATTCTTAATTTTTAATTAATACAATTAGTTCATTGAGGACTCATTTTCTAGATCTTCAAAACATTCAACACTGGAGGGTTTCGCCTAAACCATTAAAAGTTCTGTATAGGACCCTTTCTTAGAGGTTTAAGAAAAAGAACAAAATTCTTCTAAATAGTTTGCTAATTTCCATTTCTGCTCCGGGCTTTCTATGTGTTAATAAAAGTCTTTATTTCTACTCTAGGATGCATTGAGGAAGGGGTCTGATAAGCTGAGGTTCTGATTCTGAGAAATTATAGATCTGAAATTTAAAGCCTGATGTTTTTAAGCCTTTATTTCTGTTAATCGGGACAATTTTCTGCTTATAGTTAATTAACCTCAAAGATTCATGATTATATTACCAAATCACCCAGTCAAAATGTTTTTCCGATAAAGAATAAAAAAAGGTTTGTTTACAGTTTAAAACTTTAATCTGAACCAATCCGAATGAATAGTCTGGGTCAGCAGCTCCCAAAGGGGGACGCGTGCCCCCTAGTGGGAGTTTAGTGTAACTGTAGGGAGCGTCATCGAAATAAAATAAATGGACCATTTAGAGAGAATTTATTTATTGTTAACATCCTGAAATAAAAATCTAAACCCCATTAACCAGTAAAAGAAAGATTTGAATTTAAAATAAATGAACAATTTAATGTTGGTCTTGTGATTTAAAGGATATTGTAGTTTTTTGTTCTTAAATTAGCCGTCAGCAAAAATAGCTGGTGAGGAGCAGCAAAATGTCCTCCCTTTACAACGATCACTCCTCATTGTGACGGTGAAATCAGAAAAATGCTCCTCCCACTGATGCTGAGGATCATATACACAGATATATATAAATACTTGTGTGTATTTTTGTATGTATGTGTTTTTTAGAACGATTAAAACTTTTCTTTTAACACTAACCAAACCACTAGCATTGATTAGATGTTTTTTTTATTAGTTTTAGCTCACAGATTGATGTTCTTTTTTATTAAAGCTACTTAAACCTGACTAACTCACACAGGCACAGCCAGCAACCTAAAATAAAGCATTGAGTTTTGTGATTTAATGTTCCTTAATTAATGTTCCTGGTCTAATGATTTTTTTCCTCATTGCTCCAGACGCCCCGCTTCCATCTGATCCTCCCTGGAGCTCTGCATCTTGATGACGGATCAGGTTGATTTCCCTTTTTTGATCAGGATAGAACTGTCCTCCAATGACTATGAGGAAGATTTTACTGCGGATGGTGCAGAGATTGTATCTGGGTTTTCGGTGTATGACAGGATAGAGGATTATCATGAGGTTGGTTGGCCTTTTAATGGTGAGTCTCTTGATGGGTCTAGTGAAGGCTCCATGTATGGTCTCTGCGATAGCTCTGAGACAGAAGACGACGAAGAAGACGATGACCACCGTCCACCACAGGGCGAAGAAGACCACCAACCTCCAGGGACCGGCTCTGTCTCCAGGAAGAGGACAAGAGAGGAAGACGAAGATGAAGAGGAGCCCCCTGCCAAGATGTTTTGTCGTGGGAGGGAATAGGAATTTCATCAAGAACCTTCCTTTAACTCCTTCAGCAGCTTCTCACAATGAAGAGAAGCTGAGGCTTAAGCAGAAGAACCAAACATTTGACCATCTTGCTTTGGATCATCTTGCAGAAGGAGTTAGATGGATTTTCTTGGTGATTTGATGTTGATTGGAGGTGGAAAGGGTGAAAGATCACATGTAGATATTATTTATTGATTGGTTTTATATCTGGCAGGTCTAGGGATGCCTCAGGTAGCGTCTAGCCCCGTGGCTTTTCTTTACCCCGCTGCTAGATTTTGTTTTAAGTTTTAGATCTTAAGAATTTTCCTCCAGCACAGACATCAGAGCAGAGACTGGAGACGTGCTACAATTTATAAAAGCTGTAAAACATGAGAGCTGGTTAAAGCAGAAATAATCTAACATGCTCTACGTCTAATGACAGAGCCGGACCGTCTCCTAGGTAACAGAAGGCAAACCAAACAATCCAAGGGTTGATTTAAGAACGAGGTTTGACAAGAACAAAAACAGAATGGAGGCAAATGGAAAACATAAATAAAAGGACAAAAACATAAATCCTGGTTTGAGTTTGAGGCAGAGGACAGGACTGATGGAAGGATGTGGGTTGTGAGTGACGCCGATTGTTAGAACCCGCTTTCAGCTGTGACTTGATCTAGTTCTAGATGTTCCTCTGGTCAGTTGGTGAAAGAACCCTCTGCAGACATACTCTCCATATGATCTAGGCCAGTTCTGACCACAGTGGATCTCTTCTGTGTTTTTTGAATCCCATGTCGGACCGAGCCGCTACAAGCTTTGGGCCGTCAGAAGATGCTGATGAGATCTACGGCGACCAAACCAGAGGAGCAGTAAACAGTGAGAGCATGTTCAGTAAGGAGCAACAATGATCCATCATTTAAATAGAAAGTCAACATTTCAGGAGGCCTCACTTAGTTTTTCATTTATGTTCAGACACTGTGGACGTCCAAAAGCAGAACTCCTGTGAGGAACCGGGACCTCCAGGATGCTGAGGAGCCTCCCAGTCCCCACCTGAGGACGGCACAGAGGAAAACACCTGGAGTAAGCCTTTATTAACACGACAACAGAAAACTTCACTTTAAAATTCTGTAGATTAACTTAGTGTCTTTTTTTTTTACAGGGAAAGAAGGTTGAATATGGAAGCAGCGTTCTAGCAGTCGGATCTCCGTGGAACAGACTCCATCCACACGTGTTTGAAGGTATGTTGGTTGTTTGACTAGAGAGGAATCACATGCAGACAGTTTCAGACTCTGACGACGCTTTGCTTTCATTGATGAAGGAGCTGAAGCAGAGGATGGAGAACACAGACCACCAAGGAGGAGAAACATGGCTCCTCTGCTCGTCTCTCCAACATTCTGGAGTCCTGGAATGAAAAACGTCCACGAGCCCGCAGCTAAACCATCAGTGTGCTCCACCCAGAAAGAAGGTAAAGAACCTTTATTGCTTCCAGATGTTCATCAGTAGTGGTGATGACAATAAAAACAGATCCAGAACAAATAGATTCAAACCATCCCATCAAGGTGGTCTAACCTTTAATCCTTATCTTTCCATCATGAATGGATGTTCATCTAAATTTTCATCTGTTTTACCAAAACTTTACCAGAAGCAGAAGTTCTGACTTTTCCATTAGACCACAGATAAACAGTTCAGAAGCAGCTTCTGATCCAATATGGGAGAATTTCCCCCTGGTTGATCTCTGAAGGGTTTTTAGAACTTCTTAAAGCAGAGAAACGACCCTGATGAAACCAACTGTAGACTCCAACAAACGCAGCATTTTCAGGCATTTTCTCCAAGCATCCATTGTCTACAGTTATCACTGCTGTTAGCTTTAGCTTCTCCCTGTGTGTTTTCCTCTTCTCTTGGTTAAAGTTCCACCTCTCTCAGTGCTTCTGTGTTAAATGTCACAGACCAGCGTGTTCTCTCACTAACTCCTGTTCTTCTTTTCCAGAGATGGTCAGCTGCTCCTTGGACCGGCTCCTCTGTGTCTGTTGGACGTCTGCTGTCCTGTTAAAGACTCGCTCGGCTGCAGTAGATGGGCGCTGACATGGAGCCGGGTTCTGCTGGAGGATCCTTCCTGCTTGAAGCTAGTTTTCCTCTCTACTGTCACCACTTCATTGCTCAGGAGGAGGGACTGATGGAAGATTGGCTGAGCTTCCCTGGATTGAATATGTTTCTTTAAACGCCATAATACACTGAATTTATTTTCATTATGTAAATAGGATCTAATTTGACGTTTATTATTGAAATTCATTCTGTGTTTGTGTTGAATTCTGTTACATGTTTCTGTTTTAAAGCTCTCATGTAAATTGCCTTGATATCATATTAGCTGTGACTTGTTTTTATTTTTAAAAGACTGAATTATATCAAATCCTGCCTACTGGGTCTGGTTCTGTTGAAGGATTCATGTCATTCTATCTTCATCTGTTATTTATTATTACTATAATAAAGGTTTGATTTGTGTTCATTTTTCTTGAAATAAGTGTTTGTAAATTGGTTCTTTATAAATAAACAAACTGAAGTAAACTTGAGCAAGAGTTTTAATATTACTATAGTGCAGCTCTTTAGCATATTTGTGGTTATTATTGTTTCTCATGTAAACAGAACAATTGTTCTGGTCATCTTGCAGCGTCTGAACAAATTAGGTCTATAAAGTTTGTGGTTGTTTTTCATCAGTTCCAGAAAATGTTGTTAGAGGCGGCCAGTTAGCTCTATAAAAAGGACAGGAAAGCATAAAACAACTCAAATTAGTGGAGCCAAAATCAAACTCTAATTGCACTCTGTAACAAACCATACTAAACAGGTTGGGGGTCGTTGTTCATCAGTGGCGCTTCCAGAAAAAATGTATAGGTTTGCACAGAGGGGAGGATGAAAATTAATAGATGTCAAAAACATTTAAAAGTCAATCTCTGCTGATCACAATAAACAACAAGAACATGAATTCAAACATCTTATTTTCCAAATAAATCACTAAAAACAGACCAGATTTCCATGAGGTCCTTGGGAATGAAGCTCCGCTCATATTAATACATTAGTGGAAGTTAAATAAAAATGTTTTCTAAATAATCACTCGACCTGATCTAACAACTTCTATGTCATTCGATTTTTTTTTTTACTTTAAATTGCATTAAAAATCCTTCCCTTGTTGGTGTATATTAGAGTTTGCAATTAGGTTTTTAAACTTCTTTGATTTTTTTAGTTGATAATGGGAATTAATTTGAATCCTTCTTTTATGTCTCTTGTAAAAGAAATGCTGTGTCAGCCTTAGTTCTAAAATGCTCTCTTGGTTTTTCCTTTGAATCCAGGAGCAGTGAAGTACCTGGAAAGCTCAGTCAGTCAAATAAAAAGTCTGAGCTTTTTGTCTTGGAGTTTATGTAGTAATGCTGAGTGGCCAGTAGATGGCAGCATTCTTTTTTTATATTGAACTAAATCCAGTCTCCTTATTTGAAACACATCCATCATAGAATACATGAAATCAGCTCAGTTCACAAAGTATTAAAAACAAACTCATTTATTTTTTTTATCTACTGACAGCAACCCCAACTTAAAGAGTGGTATAAAATATTATTGTATTCTCTATCAAATTAACAAATGTTATCCTTAAAGACAAACATTTTATAACTTTTCATAATGTTAGACTTCTAAATATGATGAATATAAAAACAGGAAATGGATTCAGTGGTTCTACTGTCATCAGATGCTGAATAAGACATTTACAGAGTGGAGCATTTATTTCTGTTTGAGGTTTTTAAGTGTTGTGGTTTTGGTGAATATTTTATCAAATGGAAATTTCTATCATAGTCAAGTTTAGAGTGATTGTAATATTTCTAAAAAAAAAAAATATATATATATATATATATATATATATATATATATATATATATATATATATATATATATATATATATATATATATATATATATATATATATATATATATATATATATATATCAAAATAAAAAAGGATCCAGTTAAGGGGATGTTTTTCCTCCTTTGCTGTTTATTAAAGCTATTTAAACATTAGCAATAACCATCAGAACTCACTAGAATGAAACAGGCATAACAACTGGGCATCAACAACACCGTTATGCATTATTTGTAGCTGATGCATTGTTAGTTTTTAAAAACATAGAAAACTCCAAAGCCAAATTATTAGAAATGATCAAGTCATTTGCATGCTGGTCCTACCATTGACTGCCTATTTACTTACCTATTCACCCAAATTAATAAGAAATAACCAAAAACAAAGGAAACTGACTAAATAACCAAAAAACATCATCTCATAACAGATATCAAACAATAAAATCAAATAAACTTAGCTAGATTATGCACAAATACAAGAAACTTAGTTAATTATTAACAAAAACTAATTGGCTCCTACACATAAAAATCCACATAAACTCCACCAAGAAAGGAAATTAGGCATTCGAAATATTTTAAAAATCCATATAACTTAACCGCAGACATTTTTCACATTTAAATAATGATAAAGAATCAACAAATATTTCATTTAGTCATATCATTGGAAACAAGGAGTAATAAACCTTTTATAAAAATATTCTAAATAACCAAAGGTAATAAGCTCTCAAAGAAATCTTCCATCCTCCTTCTAAACCATGGAGAACATTCATTCAACAAAATTTTCCGGCTCCAAGATGTGTCCATATCCTGCGTATTTTTAAAGACAACGAAGGCTGTCCTGATTAGATGGCCTCCATACACACAGTGACATCCACCATGTGAAGGAAGGCCTTCTACTCTCTCTAATCTGGCTAACAAAGAAACAAAGCACATGCTGTATAAAGAGAAACCTAACATATACACTCACCGGCCACTTTATTAGGTACCCCATGCTAGATTCAACAAGGTGCTGGAAGCATTCCTCAGGGAGTTTGGTCCATATTGACATGATGGCATCACACAGTTGCCGCAGATTTGTCGGCTGCACATCCATGATGCGAATCTCCCGTTCCACCACATCCCAAAGATGCTCCATTGGATTGAGATCTGGTGACTGTGGAGGCCATTTGAGTACAGTGAACTCATTGTCATGTTCAAGAAACCAGTCTGAGATGATTCCAGCTTTATGACATGGCGCATTATTCTGTACATTGTGGTCATAAAGGGATGGACATGGTCAGCAACAATACTCAGGTAGGCTGTGGCGTTGCAACGATGCTCAGTTGGTACCAAAGGGCCCAAAGAGTGCCAAGAAAATATTCCCCACACCATGACACCACCACCACCAGCCTGAACTGTTGATACAAGGCAGGATGGATCCATGCTTTCATGTTGTAGACGCCAAATTCTGACCCTACCATCCGAATGTCGCAGCAGAAATTGAGACTCATCAGACCAGGCAACGTTTTTCCAATCTTCTATTGTCCAATTTCGATGAGCTTGTGCAAATTGTAGCCTCAGTTTCCTGTTCTTAGCTGAAAGGAGTGGCACCCGGTGTGGTCTTCTGCTGCTGTAGCCCATCTGCCTCAAAGTTCGACGTACTGTGTGTTCAGAGATGCTCTTCTGCCCACCTTGGTTGTAACGGGTGGTTATTTGAGTCACTGTTGCCCTTCTATCAGCTCGAACCAGTCTGGCCATTCTCCTCTGACCTCTGGCATCAACAAGGCATTTCCGCCCACAGAACTGCCGCTCACTGGATATTTTTTCTTTTTCGGACCATTCTCTGTAAACCCTAGAGATGGTTGTGCGTGAAAATCCCAGTAGATCAGCAGTTTCTGAAATACTCAGACCAGCCCTTCTGGCACCAACAATCATGCCACGTTCAAAGTCACTCAAATCACCTTTCTTCCCCATAATGATGCTCGGTTTGAACTGCAGGAGATTGTCTTGACCATGTCTACATGCCTAAATGCACTGAGTTGCCGCCATGTGATTGGCTGCTTAGAAATTAAGTGTTAACGGGCAGTTGGACAGGTGTACCTAATAAAGTGGGCGGTGAGTGTATACAGCAGTAAACCACTTCTCCAGACTAGGTAGGACTCCTGCAGGCCTGTGGAGCGATATTTTCTCTCCAGTTTCCCAGCATTTTGCATCAAAGTGCGCAGATCTGCATTAAACGAAAAAGCCAGTTTTCTATTTTAAACGGTTTTCATTTTCAAAGGAGCTGCATTGTCCAAGGCAGTACGCAGAGAACTAGCAACCCCATCAACAAAATCATCAACCTGTGAAGGGGAATAAACTAAGCTTTTGCACTCTGCAGCACTGCTCAGCAACTCTTTAAAATTTATAACTGCACTATAATGATCTGCTACAATTTAACCTTCTTTTGGGGGAGGAGAACTCTGTTAAAGCAATCCTGAAAGTTATTAGAAAGTGGTCAGAGAGGACAGGGTTTTGAGGAAATACTGTTATTTCTTCACATTCTATGCCGTATGTCAGCACAAGATCCAAAGTATGAAGATGAGAATGTGTGGGACTATTCACATTTTGAATAAAGCCAATAGTGTCTAAGATTCCATTAAAGGCTGCTCTTAAGCTATCGCCTTTAATGTAAGCATGGATGTTAAAATTTCACACTGTGATGACCCTATCAGTATGAAGGGAAATAGGCAAGTCAGATCTGTATCTTCGGGATAAAGACTGGCTCTGAGGGCCAGGTCGGTGTGAAGGGGGCTGGGCACGTGCAGCAGCTGGGGGAGCAGTCGCCCCGTCACCCTCCCTTTTCCGCCCCAGGAAGCCCAGTGCGCGGCCCACCTCGCGGTGGCTCGTGTCTGTGGCGCCTCTGGGAGTGACGTCGCGGTTCTCCCGGTGACTCTGGACACACATTGGGCCCTTCTCCCAGATCTCTCCTGCTACGGTGCTCATCCGGGACCTCGTTCGCGCGGGGCCCTGGGAGGGTTGCCTCAGCTGGCGCCTAGCAGCTGACTTAGAACTGGTGCAAACCAGGGGAATCGGACTGTTTAATTAAAACAAAGCCTCGCGAGGGCCCGCGGCAGGTTTTGACGCAATGTGATTTCTGCCCAGTGCTCTGAATGTCAAAGTGAAGAAATTCAATGAAGCACGAGTAAACAGCGGGAGTAACTATGACTCTCTTAAGGGGCGCTACCATAGAACTCCTGTTCGGTACCTTCCCTCGCGATATGGGAGAAGAAGGAGTCACTAGGTTCGTCCTGAGAGGAATTCTCTGACATTTTGCTGGTGAGGGCTAAGCCCCCTTGCCAATGTCGTCATTGGAGCATGGTTACTGGTAATACCTCCCTGTGGTCCCGCTGGTAATGGAGAAATCTGGCTGAATGACCAGGCCCCTGGACCGGAGCTGAGTGATCCGGACCCCAGTATCAGGTTATGTCTGTTCCGAGGCTGGGGTTCTGCACAGCCTACCCAGGCTGCGGTGACCTGACTAAAATATGTGGGCGGTGGGGTCACATGATGATTACAACTTATCATGCGACCAGCACTAGATGGCGGCCGTCACGGGGAGATTAAACCCGGAAAGCAGCATTGCCTGCCTAAACCTAGCCAAATGCCTCTTCATCTAATTAGTCAGTGTATTCTCATTATGAGTTCGTATGAAATTTTACGAAAAGTTATGCACCGTAATTGCGTACGTTTTTGACGTTTTTTTCGCCGTATTTCGTCATATTTTTACGTCTTGCCTCGAGACAAGATATCCTTTTGCATGCGCATCTTACGCACCATTCAATAACATAGAATTTAACATACAATTAACCCTAACCCTGACCCTAACCCTCACCCTAAGATACAAAACAGCAAGAAACAAAGTTAGAGACATCAAGAAGTAATTATTGCACTGTTTTTCCCAGATTTACGTCCGTCCGCGGATCTGCTTTTTTTGTCTGTCTGATCTGGTTTTTTGAGAAAAAACGTCCAAAAGGTACAAAATACTGTGCATAACTTTTCGTACGATTTCATACGAACTGATAATGAGAATATGTTGAATTAGTGATGTGCATGAATGGATGAATGAGATTCCCACTGTCCCTAACCCCCATCCAGCGAAACCACAGCCAAGGGAACAGGCTTGGCAGAATCAGCAGGGAAAGAAGACCTTGGTGAGCTGACTTTAGTCTGGCACCGTGAAGAGACATGAGAGGTGTAGAAGAAGTTGGAGGCTCCGGTCAGCCATTGAAATACCACTACTCTTATATATTTTTTCACTTACAGGGTGAGGCGTGAAGGCTAGCTCTCGGTTCTGGCGTCAAGCAACCCTTGCCCGAGGGATGCGACCCGCATGGGGGACAGTGGCAGGTGGGGAGTTTGACTGGGGCGGTACACCTATCAAACGGTAACACAGGTGTCCTAAGGTGAGCTCAGGGAGGACAGAAACCTCCCGTGGAGTAGAAGGGCAAAAGCTCGCTTGATCTTGATTTTCAGTATGAATACAGACCACGAAAGCGGGGCCTCACGATCGACTTTTTGGGTTTTAAGCAGGAGGTGTCAAAAAAGTTACCATAGGGATAACAGGCTTGTGGCAGCCAAGCGTTCATAGCGACGTCGCTTTTTGATCCTTTGATGTTTTTCTCCTCCTGTATCATTGTGAAGCAGAATTCTGTGACGATCTCGGCACTGGTGCTGGCTTAATCCCAAACTCGACATACCTGCTCACTCTACCCTGACTGCTATTATCACTAATTGGTTACACCTCTATATATACCTCATTTGGATCTGTTCCCAGTGCCAGATCGTCTCAAACCAACCGTTGAGTACCTTCCAGCATTTCAATCTTTTGCCTGCCTACCTGTTGCCTGACCTATTTTCTGCCTTTATTCACCAAGCCTGCCTGATCCCTTATCTAATCCTGTCTACCTGTCCTGAATCCAAACCAGATCTCCGTCTGGACCCCTGCATCAGTTCTGCCTTGGATTGCCTGCCTGTGAGCCTGAACCTCACTCAGTGAGTAGCCGAGTCTGCGTAACCCCTCTGCGTAACCCCTCTGCTTCTCTGAACTTCGTTTTTCAAGATTGAAGACATTTTACTTACATTGTATATAATGTATACATAACATTATCTGTGTGGAACTCATATGAAGTGCAACATGTGATAAAGGTTCAGGATACGGCGACAGTTGCATAAATCGGCGAAGAAGATACAATTATGCAATTCTCAGTAGCATAAAATCAAACATCACACACAGAAAAATAGTGAGTATGCTCCTTGAATGGAACCATTGGTGACAGTGACAGCGCACTACCACATGTTACAGACATCCCAAGTTCCAAAAACAAATTTTAAGGAGTTGCTTATCAAACCCAACCCTCTGCCTCTTCGGTTGTTTGAAAGAATGTGGGGAGTTTTTTTTTTCGGTTCCTCTTTCTTTTTTCTTTTCTGGAATCCGCTTAAGTATCTCTTTTTGGTATCCATCGTCGCTAACAAATTGTATGTAATGGTTATGGTAGTGAACATGTCACCACCTACTGGTGGACAGCAGAACTACAGTTTGTAATAAAATCTGTGATTTTTTATTTTTATTTTTGCAACTGTTCTTTTTTCCCCTTTCAGCTTCCTTTGAAATTGTTAATGGTTGGTGTGTATAATAAAATCTTTTTTAATTTTTTTAAGTGTAAAATTTCTTAGAACAATCATTTAAGGTTCACAGTTTTTCTGTCATTTTATTGAAATAAACTCAAGCAGAGAGTGAAAGTGTTTGTGCAAATTGGGCAATGATGAGCAAAATGAAAGGTATAAGTCATTTTTATTCAAACATGATAGTTTTTCCAAGTTTTTTTGGTTTCAGGTTGGAAGTTGTGTTCAACCAATCTTTTGGCTAAACTGACCTAATTTACCCAATCTATATTTTTACTCGGGCAAAACAATGCAAATTAATCTCATCAGCCAAAATAATTAAGTTTAATCGCAACTTTCAAAAGTCAAAGACAGGTCTTGAACCATCAACCTCTAGCGTCAGAGTCTGTTTCTCACAGATGACGCCACCTATATAGATGTGACGTGTTAACACTGAGTTTTTCCGGTGGTTTCTTTAGATTTTGATCATTACATTGTTTATTCTAACCAAATTAGTTTTAACCAATAGATTGGTTGTTTTTCCAACCAATCTATTCTTAGAATCTATCCAAACTCTATCCAGCTGACAGCAGCTCTCCTCCAAACTCCCAAATCCTGACTTAACACTGAGGCTGTATAGGTGCCAGTCAAAATTCTTGCGCTTCCTGAATCATTTCGCGAAGCGGTCACATGGTATCATGGTAACGAGGCCTCGGATGTCATCAATTTTGGCCCCTCCCCTAAATGAATCACGCCGTGACACGAGCTTCAGGGAAATGCCCCCTTCATTACTCGACACACGCCTCGAAGCCTCGGCTCATCTCGTAACATCACTAGCTTATGGTTTTAATCTACATTCTGGGTTACCCATAACTCCAAGTCGTAGTGTAAAAAATATAATACTCTAATACATTTTTCTTTTAAGATCTTTATTGCGGTTTGAAACATATTATATGAGTGTATTTTTTACCAACCATCTAATAAACTATACACAGTTATTAACATAGTAAGTGAAAGTACCACTGTCTGCTTTGCTATTGGTGTCGTCTTTAAACGGCTCACCATCATTGTGAAATCTGCCATGTGTTGCGGTATAATTATGTCTGGTGCTGTCAGTATCAGGAAGGTATTAGAGGAATTTTTCATACCATTGCATCTGCAAAGAGACATCCTAGTCTACAATTACGTTGGGGAACAAGGTTTCAGTGATGGGGCCCCTTACTTATCAATATTTATGCAATTTATTCCTGAACAAAAATAAATAAAGCCTTTCATTTTATTGCACAAGTTGCACAAGCACTTTCATTGTTTGTTTAAGCTTATGTCACTAAAATGACAGTGTATCTTTAAACATTTCCTAAGAAATTTTAAACACAAAAGCTTAAAAATGAACCTATTAGCATTTAAAATTAGCAAATTAATCCAGATTTGATGTCAAGTCACGTGATTAAAATTAGTCACATTTTTTACAATTTAGAGAGAATGTAAATAATTATTTCCCTGAAAATAAAACCAACTTATCTGAGTCCTGTAATAATAAAACAAAAACAGTCCAAACACTTCCTGTCAAACAAGCTGCCAAGGAAAGGAAGCTGATTGGTCGATCATTTTCGACTCGTCTCTGATTGGCTGATAGAGGCACCTGTTGCACCTGTCAGTGGAGCTGAAAAAGTTTGTCGGCCGCTCAGAAGTTGCAGTGGACCGGTCCATTGTTCGGCCTGGAGGGGGAGCAGAGAATTCCAGTCCGGAACATTTAAGAAGGAAGCAGGCGCGTTTGGACCGGGTCACACCTCTGTGAAGGGATCAGTGGAGTCTTCCAGGAACAGTCGGAGAAACTGCACTACCGCTCCAGACGTCAGCTCCTGGATCAAAAAGCTCCGAACCAGAACCGGTTCACAGGCCGGAAACATGGCATCGAGTCCGGGGCCGGAAAGAAAGGAACTTTTGGAAGTTACCATATGTGACCGTGGAGTGGGCGGCGTGGACTTTCACTCCACGGACGATTCCTACGGGTTCCAGCAGTGGACGAACAAAGACACATCATCGCAATCAGAGCAGGGGGTCTGCGGGGACACCGCCCCCCGCAGCAGGACCTCCATCGTGGACTGCCTGCTGGTGGAGCTCTACGACACGAGGACCGCGGACAGCTGGGACAGCTCCACGGAGGCGTCCGGTTCCGATGCCTTCCTGGGCCGGAGTAACTCCGGATCCGGCTTCCTGCAGGAGCTGCAGGAGAGACACACCAGGAGGCTCCAGATGAAGTACCTGGCCCAGAAAGGTGAGGGCTGGCACATCCTGGAGGGTCCAAACTGTCTGGATTAGTTTAAACACATCGGAACAAAGCAGAAGTTGGTCATGAAAAAAAATATAATGTCTGATGGAACTCATTTTTCTTCTGTCCCTAAAATGATGAAGAGAACTTGGTTTGTTTCAGTTTTAATGGAATATAAACATCATCTGAAGTTTTTTTTTTTTTATAATAGTAATTGAACTTAATCTCACACTGGAGAAATTCAGCTCTGCATTTATTCTATCCCTTTGGACAGGGGCGGACTTAGGAAATTAGGGGCAAAAGCAGGCAGGGCAGGGGTTGAGGTCATTTGCACAGAAACAATTTTTACTTGCCCAGTATAATGTTTGATAAATATAGTTCCTAATATTCATTTTTGTATATATATCAATGAAATATGTTTGTTTTTTAAATGTTTTTTGTAATTCAGTATTGTTTAAGTTTCCAGGTTCCTGGTGTGTATCTGCATGCGTCAGATAATGAACTCAAGCCTACATTACCGTGTTAACATGCTTTTCAATCCTTCCTGCACATTCTTTACAAACTAAACTTTGCTTTAAACTGTTGTCTGCTTGGAAAAATATAAATTGTAATGTTAAAAATCTAAAAAAAAACTTGACAGGTTAAAAACTTAAGATAAATCACAAGACAGACGTCAATGTTACAAATGAATAACTTTTATTTTAGAGTCACGGTATGTTTATACAAGATAATACTATTAATATAATGTGACTTTTCTAGAGAATCATTATAGTTATTTTATTCAGGGTTTCCACAGTCTGACATCATTTCAGAATTCCCTGACTTTTAACTCACTCAGGATTAGTTTTCCCTGACAAAATAAATGCAGCCGTTTGTCGTTTTGGTAACTAGATCAAAATTAAACACCAGGTGGACAAAAATCACACCATCTGGTGGAAAATCACCCGGCTTTTTCAAATCACACGAGAAAACAAAAATGGCGCCGGCAACGCTTCTGCGTCGTTTTCATCGAATGTCGATGATTTTAAAGTAATTTTGAGTGATAAATAAATTTTTTTTTTGCAATCATTACACTTGCCCGACGGGCAAATGAAATTAAATTTGTACTCTCCCGACAAAAAAACCTACTTGCCCCGGGCGATGGTTAGCATCGAGCCCTGCGGGGGGCCCTCTGAATTGAGAAGACGACACATAAAACCCACCCATTATACAGATATAGATATTTTAATTTGACTGTATGATCTGGTTGAACTGTAAAGTGCCTTGAGATGACATGTGTTGTGAATTTGGCGCTATATAAATAAACTGAATTGAATTGAATTGAATAGAATAGACATCCATTATCTGTTCTAGGTTGTGTCCCTCTCTTCTTGTCCCTTTTCTTCTTGTTTTCCTCTCTATGTTTTGTACTCAGCTGACTTTTCATGCTGTCTCTAAAGGAATGAAAGATTTTTTCCAAGCACTAAGCTCACTTAGCTGATTGCTCCTTCCTGTGTTTCCAAAAAGGCCAAAGTAAATAACCCAGTCCTTCTTTTCACTGTAGACAAGCCATGATCTGCTTCTCTGTTCTCCATTTTTCATTTGGATGAAATAATAGCTGCATGAATCATGACAGCAGACAAGATAGAGGAGAGCAGGAGGCGGGGTTACCAACCTACTCGCTCTGGAGAGCAGAGTTCGCTGCTTTTAGATGTTGTCTCCAAAGTCTCCAGTAGCAGAAAAAAAGAAGCTAGATTTGGCGCTAGGAGCTTTTTTGAAATAAGTGCCAGAGGGGTCTGCAAAGTGTCTAAATATAGCGACAAAAGCGCTAAGTTGGCAACACTGCTCTTTGCATCGTTAGTTTTGAAATGGTTTGCTGCTGTCTGTTTGGACCTTTCTGAACATGTGCAGCAAATTAAATTATTCAATATGGTGGACACTGGGGGGGAGGGGCACACTTAATGTTATAAGCGTTTTGAAGATTTAAAAAAACAGCCTACCTACATGTCAGTTGGATCAGGTAGAGGTCTTAAGGCTGATTTATACTCAGAAACCAGGTCGTCTGCGCGTGTGTCGCAGTGAAACGCAAATATGCCCCCGCCCCTTCCGCAGAAACTATGGTGCACCTCTCCAAAATTTTAGGAGACTGCACACAGGAGACTCTGATTGGTCAAATCAACATCTGCTCTACACTATGTATATTTCCTGTTTGTTTGTATGACCGCCATTGTGGAAAATGACTCGTGACGTTGGACCAGCTAGAAGGGCGAGGTGCACGAGAACGCTGGGATGTTTTTTTCACCTGGAGCTTTTTCGCCCTGACGACCCTCCGTTTTCACACAAAGTTGCCTCTTGTGTTTTTCGAGTTCACCGCCGCGGCCGTATCTAGACCCACAGCTAGTTCTCGATTGTCTCTCTTGCCTTGTGGCGTGGAATAAAATAGAGCAGACCACGCTTCAAAACTGGGCATAAATGAAAAATATCTGCGACTGTCACTGTGACACACTGCGCACTCCCGACGCTACGGAAGCCGGCAGACCAAACCAGCACATTCAGCTCGGCAAAGAACTCATGCTCTTCCTCAACACTGAAGTCCTCAGACATTTTTCTTTCGTTGTTTCTTTCTTTGCACAGGTAAACAGCACATTTCTTCTTCTACGCTTGCATTATTGGCAGAGCAGACACTGAATGCGCACTTTCATCTGGCTTGGTCTGCCGGCTTCCGTAGCGTCGTGAACGCGCTTTCAGGAAATCCTATACACTACTGTTTATGCTCCAAAAACATTCTAAATGACTTCGTTTCGAGTAAATTCTGGATGCTACCCACTCAGGACACTTGGATTACATTGGACGAGCAGTATGGAGGAATATTGACACGTTTTTTGTGGACTTTTATGGACCTTTCTGTCTCGGTCACCATAGACCTCCATTATTTGAATGTCAGCAGACAGCAAGAAGCCTCCCAGATCTCCAGATGCATTTGAGATATCAAAAAAGTACTCCAGAGTGTTGTTCAGCATGGGGGTGAGTAGAAAATGAAGGCTAATCATGTTTTGGGTGTACTATTCCTTTAGGCCCACTCCCACCAACTGCCACTCTGAGTCCCTGAGCAAGACCCTAAATCCCACACTGCTCCCCTGGCAGTGTCAACCCACTGCTCCCCAAGGGGAGGGGTTAAATCCAGAGAATGAATTTTGATGCTCTGTACTTGTGACGGTGTAATGACAATACCTAGGAAAAAAGTAGCTCAATGTTTTTGATACAAGTCTGAAATTTTACTGGCATTCAGTAAGCAAAACAGACTGGGACCGTTTTATTTGAACTATCTCATGAGAATTTTTTTTTTTATTTCATTTATGTGTAAAAGAGCAATAACCTATGTTTTAATGAGCCCAGTGATGAGCTCTGGGGACCATTAACCTGCAGAAACTACAGGTGGTACACTGTATAAATCTGACTATAAACATCTGTGGGATCAGATTTGATTCAAGAAAACGCAAGAATCAATGGAATGAAGTGGAGCTTCAGGAAGTCGGCTGTTTACGGAGGGTCGTGTCGGGCTTAGGTCAGGCTTACGGTTTGTTCGCGGTTGGGCTTAGGTCAACTTGGCTAAGGTAAGGGTTACGTCCGGGTTAGGCTTAGTTTGGAGTCTGGCTTAGGTTGACGTTAGGCTTAGGTGAGGTTTATGCTTAGGTAAGGCTTAGACATAGATATAGGTCAGGCTTAGGTTAAGTTTAGGGTTACCGGTAGGTTGGGTTTAGGCAAAGGTTAGGGTTAAGGTTATGCTTAGATCAGGGTTAGGCTTTCTAGGTAATCTAGATGGGTTAGAGT
The DNA here is from genome assembly GCF_016077235.1 of Cyprinodon tularosa. NCBI lineage: Eukaryota > Metazoa > Chordata > Actinopteri > Cyprinodontiformes > Cyprinodontidae > Cyprinodon > Cyprinodon tularosa. The sequence continues at coordinate 776,912 of NW_024039018.1, forward strand.
TAGGATGTTTTGCTGGTTGAAATCTTTTGGCTTACTTTGTCTTGTCACACAGGTTCTGTTTTTTAAGTGTATTGATTTCACAAGTGAAGACTTGACATTTTACTGGTTGGTCTTGAAAGATTTCCTACCAAGCTAAATAAAATAATCTTCCATCGCTGCACAGTTGTAGTGAAGGCGGAACCGGAGGTTTGGCTCTGACCAGTACGTCTGTAGGAGCTGAAACTGCCGGTCAGATTGAGGTTCTGGGTCTCTAGGCTGGTCGGGACCACGGAGCTAAACAGGAATCCAGAGCCTCACCCTTCACTCACATTTGGCTTGGTGGAGATAAAGAATGCTGAGAGCTGGAAGTCAAGAAGAGGAAACGATCTGATAGCATCTGAAGGAGCAGCTCTGTCTGCGGCGCCTGCTGGGGGAGGGGCTAAGTTTTGTTTTGTTTTGTAGATTTTTAGGCTGATAAAACTTTCTAAGAACATTACAACAGTGATTTCCCTTTTCCATTTCTGTTAAAACATTTTGAGGTATTATGTATATCTGACATTTCAGAGTTCTGATAGTTGGGTCCTCAATAATGACCAGAAGAGATTATAGCTTCATTGGAAGCTGCTGAAAATGTTGAAAAATCAATGTGTTCTGATTGTGACTGTCAGAGGGGAATCTGGATCATGTTCTGGCTCTAAATCCCTCTGTGCCAAACAGACTGTTCTGGAAGTGCTGATCTTTGGACCGAACTCGGGAGACTTTTACCCTGATGTGGGTGTGGCTTCCTGACGGCCTTCCTAATGATGTAAATCTGATTCTCTCCCTGCTTAAGTCCGTGCTTTCTCTTCCCTCTGCCAGACCTGCAGGAGCTGCGCTCCATCATCCAGGAGGTGAAGTACCGCTCTGGGCTGCAGTCCACCAAGCTCATCCGGCAGCTGAAGAGGCGCGACCGACTTTACAACAAACGGCAGAAGAACTATGACATCATCACGGCCTGCCTTCAGGCTGTCTCTCAGAAGCGACGTAAGACTCCAAAAGATTTATTAACATTTAGTTTTATTCAACAATCCCCTTCAGAAGTTTCTGTCTTTATGGAAGTTCTCTGCTTGGTTTCAGTCAGAATAGTTACAGGTATGTGGGAGAAATTCTCAGGCTACCGGGGTCCATCGGGGACACAGCCTGGGGAAGAAACCATATGTGTGGCAGCTAATGTGGCTAGTAGCCATCTGTTGTAGCGGCCACTTGGAATTAACAGCCAGATGCAGGGAGTTCAAAAACTGCTTAACTCTTGTTTAAATTTAAAATATTAATGTTCACACATGCAACAAAAAAGGATTTGTATTGTCCTTAACTCGTAAAGTTTTGCGTTTTAAACAAATAAACTAATGATTTTCTACTGCTTCAAAAATAAATGAACATTTATCACAAATCACAATTGTTCATATTTATATCTCATTCTTCTTTCCAAGTGTGCTATTTTAACAGGTTTCTTCAGGATCTAACGCTGTCTGACATGCTTAGCAAGAACAGGAAGTGCAGCATGTCACAAAAAACTGGAGAAGAAAATCTACTGTTCTTCAAAATAAAGCATCAATTAACCACTAGGTGTCACTGCTGGACCAATGAACAAGAACGAGAATTTTGTCGTTTAGTAGTCCTTTACACTCCCACCAAATCCTGTCTTGATGATTGAACAGAGTAACATGTAAGGGGTACATTAATTGAACAGGATTTCTAGATTCTACTAAATGAATATGGTTGCATAAAACCAGCATAGAGTAAATAAACTGTACAAAAGTTCTTCTGTTCTGCTCAATTTTCCAAAAAAAGAACCATTTTCTGGATTGGCCTCTCAATAGAAGAAGAAGAATTGGACTTTCGCTCTCCAACTTGAACTTTGACTCGACGGACCAATCCATTGCTGGCTTGAACGGTTTCCACCACTCATCCTGGTTGCCACCGTTTTCTTGGAAAGTCGTCGTCTTTGATAATGACAACGTCATCTTTCTTGAGGTTTCAACATAATGCCAATGATTAGGATCGCTGTTATTATCTCTAATCACTTGGACACGGTTGGTAACGAATATGTGGAACCTGCAGGCATCATTATTGATGTACCCTAGTACAACTCGTGAGTCAGTCCAGAAAAACTCTTGATCAATCTTCAGGTCAAGTTCACATCTTAACTTAACGCTGACCTTTGTAGAAACCACTGCTGCAAGTTCTAAAAAAAGCTATTTCCATTTCTCTTTTAACAGCTGCAGTTTTGCTCTTCCTTGATCCATCTGTTGTTGCATTTCCAATTCTTTTAGCTTCATTTCTGACAGCATTTCTGACTCTTAAGTTTCCATTCATTTTCTAATTTTTGAAGCCGTGCTCGCTGCGCTTGAATTTCTTTTGTGGCCTTTGATTGCTCCACTTTAGCAGCAAGCTCTGCTTGTGCATCTGCCTTGCTGGTATTTGTACTAGATGAGCTGGAATGGCTGCTTGAAGTCTCTGATGACTTTGATAAGCTTATGTAGGGCCCTATAAAATCTGTTTTATTTTTCCCAAATTCCGTTTTTTCCGTTTTATGTATGTATTTTTGCGCTTCCAATCAATGGAATGTTGACTTGCAAAACGATAGTTCACCTGACACGTAAAAGTCACGAGGGAACTGCTCGGCTCTATACTCAGGGCTTAGCGTCGTGTTTCTCAACTTTTTCGCCGAAAGCTGAGGTGTGGAGAGCCGCGTCGCCATTTTTTTCAAATTCTGATGGATGTGTCGCCCGGATTTGCGTCCCCGGTGTGCATTTCCCCCCGACGTACGTTCTTCTCCCACACAAAAACAGAATTTCATTTCAAATGTAGAAATTCTACGTTTACACTAGATTCTGCGTTAATTTGCCAATTCCGCGATTCCGTGATTGCGGAAATTATAGGGCCCTACTTATGGTTTCAGTTTGAGTGTGACCAAAGATAGATCCATATTCATCTTTGTTTAATGTTAAAGGAATAGTACACCCAAAACATGATTAGCCTTCATTTTCTACTCACCCCCATGCTGAACAACACTCTGGAGTACTTTTTTGATATCTCAAATGCATCTGGAGATCTGGGAGGCTTCTTGCTGTCTGCTGACATTCAAATAATGGAGGTCTATGGCGCCCGAGGCAGAAAGGTCCATAAAAGTCCACAAAAAACGTGTCAATATTCCTCCATACTGCTCGTCCAATGTATTCCCAGTGTCCTGAGGGGTAGCATCCAGAATTTACTCGAAACGAAGTCATTTAGAATGTTTTTAGAGCATAAACAGTAGTGTATAGGATTTCCTAAAAGCGCGTTCACGACGCTATGGAAACCACGGCAGACCAAACCAGATGAAAGTGCGCATTCAGCTCGGCAAAGAACTCATGCTCTTCCTCAACACTGAAGTCCTCAGACATTTTTCTTTCGTGGTTTCTTTCTTTGCACAGGTAAACAGCACATTTCTTCTTCTACGCTTGCATTATCGGCAGAGCAGATGCTGAATGCACACTTTCATCTGGTTTGGTCTGCCGGCTTCCGTAGCGTCGTGAACGCGCTTTTAGGAAATCCTATACACTACTGTTTATGCTCTAAAAACATTGTAAATGACTTCGTTTCGAGTAAATTCTGGATGCTACCCACTCAGGACACTTGGAATACATTGGACGAGCAGTATGGAGGAATATTGACACGTTTTTTGTGGACTTTTATGGACCTTTCTGTCTCGGTCACCATAGACCTCCATTATTTGAATGTCAGCAGACAGCAAGAAGCCTCCCAGATCTCCAGATGCATTTGAGATATCAAAAAAGTACTCCAGAGTGTTGTTCAGCATGGGGGTGAGTAGAAAATGAAGGCTAATCATGTTTTGGGTGTACTATTCCTTTAATCTTTCTTTCTCAAGATGACTATTATAATCTTTATCAATAGTCTCTGTACGATTATTTGAGGTCACAAATGTCTTTTCTAAGCGTAACGCAGGCTTCCATGTGGTGTTACTGTTCGTAAAATGGGTTCGTCCTGCAGTCTTACTGCAGCATACTTTGCTTGAATACTTTCCTGTAAAACACTGAGTTCTTCTAATGTACAGAGGGCCTTTAGTTTTTTCCTAGTTTCTCTTGCCAACCACTTCCAAGAATCATAGGCCTTGTGGAACGCTTTCTCACGTTTTATGTTTTCCAGTATGTGCATCTCTTGGCATTTTTCTGTTTGTTTTCTTTCTCTGGAGCTAGACCTGAGTGGCATGTCTACAGGATTATCTGTTTTCTCTGTTGGAAGTGATATTTTATTTCCTTTCTTCAACTGCTTTGGATTCAACGAAGACTTTCTATTTATCCCTTGCCTCCCTATGCCAATTCAGGTATGTTGTGAGCTTGTTCAGGTGATGGTCCATTTTAATTATATGCTTTATCTTGCCTGTGTGAGATCCTTGGTGCGAGTAGAGACAGTTGGGTTTCAGATGGGATAGTGTCAGCTTCACTGTAGAGAGATCTAGTCTCTTGCAATGAGTTTTCACTGTAGCGGCCTCTTGGAATTAGCAGCCAGACGCCGGGAGTTCAAAAACTGAAACCTGTAGCATGAAATACAAGAATATGAAATTGTTTGACATGCTTAACTCTTGTTTAAAATTAAAGTATTAATGTTCACGCATACAACAAAAAAGGATTTATATTGTCCTTAACTCGTCAGCATAAAGTTTTTGTGTTTTAAACAAATAAACTAATGATTTTCTACTGCTTCAAAAACAAATTAATAACTTTTATCACAATTGTTCATATTTATACCTCATTCTGCTTTCCAAGTGTGCTATTTTAACAGGTTTCTTCAGGATCTAACGCTGTCTGAACATGCTTAGCAATAACAGGAAGTGCAGCATATCACAAAAAACACAAGAAGAAAATCTACTGTTCTTCTTAAATTTACCACTAGGTGGCACTGCTGGACCAATGAACAAGAAGGAGAACTGTATCGTTCAGTAGTCATTTACATCTGTAGCTCTGGCGTGGACGTAAAAGTCTAAACAGTCTGTGTGGGATCTAAATCTGAGGTCCGAATGGTTGTTTTTCAGACTTGTAGGAGGAGCTCATCTAAAACGGAGAGCTCCTGCTAGTGTTCTCCTTGGTCCTTTGCTGAAGAGCTCCTCTTTAGCTTCTAGATGTATAGGTCTAAAGGCAGAGTTAGGGAGGGAGCAGGGGGCATGGCCACCCCTTTGTCCCCCCCACTGTCCCAAACCACATGATTACTCCAATCTGGATGTAATTCTCCACCTCTGGAACAGAGCAGTTCTCATATAAACCAGAAGTTGGCAGCACTGATAAGAGTTCAGAGTTTGGGTTCTACTCTGACGGTTCAGAGTTAGGGTTCTACTGTGACGGTTCAGAGTTTGGGTTCTACTCTGACGGTTCAGAGTTTGGGTTCTACTGTGACGGTTCAGAGTTTGGGTTCTACTGTGACGGTTCAGAGTTTGGGTTCTACTGTGACGGTTCAGAGTTTGGGTTCTACTGTGACGGTTCAGAGTTTGGGTTCTACTGTGACGGTTCAGAGTTTGGGTTCTACTGTGACGGTTCAGAGTTTGGGTTCTACTGTGACGGTTCAGAGTTTGGGTTCTACTCTGACGGTTCAGAGTTTGGGTTCTACTCTGACGGTTCAGAGTTTGGGTTCTACTCTGACGGTTCAGAGTTTGGGTTCTACTCTGACGGTTCAGAGTTTGGGTTCTACTCTGACGGTTCAGAGTTTGGGTTCTACTCTGACGGTTCAGAGTTTGGGTTCTACTCTGACGGTTCAGAGTTTGTGACGGTTCAGAGTTTGGGTTCTACTGTGACGGTTCAGAGTTTGTGACGGTTCAGAGTTTGGGTTCTACTGTGACGGTTCAGAGTTTGGGTTCTACTGTGACGGTTCAGAGTTTGGGTTCTACTGTGACGGTTCAGAGTTTGGGTTCTACTGTGACGGTTCAGAGTTTGGGTTCTACTCTGACGGTTCAGAGTTTGGGTTCTACTCTGACGGTTCAGAGTTTGGGTTCTACTCTGACGGTTCAGAGTTTGGGTTCTACTGTGACGGTTCAGAGTTTGGGTTCTACTCTGACGGTTCAGAGTTTGGGTTCTACTCTGACGGTTCAGAGTTTGGGTTCTACTCTGACGGTTCAGAGTTTGGGTTCTACTCTGACGGTTCAGAGTTTGGGTTCTACTCTGACGGTTCAGAGTTTGGGTTCTACTCTGACGGTTCAGAGTTTGGGTTCTACTCTGACGGTTCAGAGTTTGGGTTCTACTCTGACGGTTCAGAGTTTGGGTTCTACTCTGACGGTTCAGAGTTTGGGTTCTACTCTGACGGTTCAGAGTTTGGGTTCTACTCTGACGGTTCAGAGTTAGGGTTCTACTCTGACGGTTCAGAGTTAGGGTTCTACTCTGACGGTTCAGAGTTAGGGTTCTACTCTGACGGTTCAGAGTTTGGGTTCTACTCTGACGGTTCAGAGTTAGGGTTCTACTCTGACGGTTCAGAGTTAGGGTTCTACTCTGACGGTTCAGAGTTAGGGTTCTACTCTGACGGTTCAGAGTTAGGGTTCTACTCTGACGGTTCAGAGTTTGGGTTCTACTCTGACGGTTCAGAGTATCTATATAATGGGTCTGTTTTATGTGTTTTCTCTATTCAGAGGGCCCCCTGCCTAATTTTGCCTAGGGCCCCAACGTTTTTAAATCCGACCCTGCTTATACAAAACTAACCCATAAAAAGTATACCAGCAGCTTTGCCAGATTTCTCGTACAACAGGCATACGCTGGTTAAATCAACACGGTGTGACAGGGGCTTACGCCCAAAGATGTCAGGGACTTGGTTTCTAATAAGTTTTTGAATCTCTAAAGCTCATGAAATAAGTCCTTTTGACTTCTTTGGATTCCTGCTTCTCCTGATAAATAAATTGAAAATTTTAAAAACTCCTTTTAGTATTGTCAATGTTGTTTCTATTGTTTGTCCAAATCATAGGCGGTTCTGGACGGGGGCCAACGGGGGCCAGTGCCCCTGTAGATCACGTTATGGCCCCTGTACCAAAGACGTAATACTCAAAGAAATTCTAATGATGATATGTGCTGGAACAACCATGATTACTGATCTATTTTATCTTTTTTCTTTACAAATTCTATTTTATAAATAATTTAAAAACAATAAGGTGGTGGCTTCAGCAGTATTGAGATAGGATCCCAGGTTTCATCTGCTAAATGTTCTTTTCAAAACAAAAAAAAAAAAAAAAACAGCTGAATTTATCTGTTTTTCTCGAGCCTTAATTCTGATTTTACAGAAAACGGTCATTTTAACTTAAGCCGGGCGTACACTGTGCGATTTTTCTGTAATGTTGCACGCAGCTACAATTCACACTGTACAACCAAACCTCAGGCACTATCAGGCTACATGCGGCCCGATCGAAAATTCTCGCATGACTGGAAAGTCAGCCCAAAAAGGGCTAAAAAAAATCGCACACTGTGGGCCCGGCTTTAAATTAAGTAAAAAATATGTAAAATTCCTAAATTATGAATGTATATAAGGCATAGAACTTTAATTAAACCTAATTGAATAGAATTTTCCAATTAATGCAGCTCTCTTTTAGCCTAGTAAACTAGCCCCACCCACCAGCAGCCAATATCAAGCCTCGATCAATGCCCCAGGCCCTGGAACCGGCGGACCAATCACAACGCAGGGATGTGTTTTCAATATCTGGATGCAAAGCGGGCGGGGTTTGAGGGCGTGACGACAAAGACTTGGGGTTTTCGTTAAAACGCGTGCAGGAAGTGGCTATACGTTCTTCATTTTTAAGGAGGACGTATTCATGGTTTTACCGACAGGCTGTTTGTTTACACTTCCCCACCAGCTTTCTGTCGGGCTTCCTACATCACAGTCAGTTGCTCATTGGTCAGAGCATTGGCCAATAGGCACAGACATGGTTAGAAAAACAATGATTGTTCTCATTAACAATCTTCTAATGTCTCATTCATCAGGGCCAGACTAAATTACACATTTAATCTCACATTTAGTCTGGTTCATCAGGCTCTTTTTATATTTGAATCCCCCACCCAGCCCCCTCCCTACATCTGGTGTAGAACCGCCCCTGCTCCAGCTGGATTTAACAGGAACAGACGGATCGATCATCCATCTTCCTCCCTTCCCTCCTCCTAGTTGTCGTCACCAGGAGGAGGAGGAGGAGTGCAGCATCAGCATCGCTTCCTGCTCTGATGTTTTCCAGCTCCTGGTTCCTCCTCTGAACCTTTGATCGATGCTTTTTGGAGCCGCGCCGATCGTCGCTCCGCTCCGCATGGAGCCGGGCTGTCTGGGAGGAGGCGGCAGGCGATGAGCTGACTGTCCGCAAGGAGAGCTTTGATTCCGGGATGAGGCCTGTGCGGCTCCCCGCCGGCAGGAGGCCCCGCGCCGCCGGCAGGCAGCGGCAGCAGGGCGGGGTGGGCAGCATCATCAGCAGCGTCCTGAGGAAACGGGACGGGATCTCCAGAAGCGCTCCGCGGCTGCTCTGCACCCTGGAGCCAGGTGCGCAGCTCCCGTCTGGACCTGCTGGTTCCGACAAAATAAAAGCCCTGAATTGATTCTGTTTAGAAACATTTAATGAGAAACTGGATCCTTAAATGAGACCGATAAACTTCCAGTTTAACCCTTTTATTGTAAAATCAAATCAAAGCTTTTTTTTTTATTATTATTTCTGCTCGGATGCAGAACTCCGGCTTTTATTTTAGATTTTACTTTGATTATAAACCACTTCCGGTTAGGTCGCGCGGTGGAGCCACTGTAATCCCGCTGCAGTGTAGGAATATAATCCCATACGTGGAAGTGGGAGGAGATTTCCAGGTTAATCCTCCATCGGAACCGAGAAGCGAGTCTGCAGCGGGAGCAGAATGGCGCAGGAGGATCCAGCAGCACCGGACCCTGCAGGTTCATGGAGCTCTATCTGTGCTGGAGACCCAGGGGGCCCGATTTAGGATTCAGCACTGCGTGGAAGTGGACAGCAGCTAAACTTTAATAGGTCATAAAAAGATGGAAAAGGATTAGGGACTCCTGGAAATGATTTTATTCATCTTATTTATGAAACCTTGAGGCTTTTCTCTAAATCCTGATTTTTCTGCATTATTTTTTCTTTTTAGGCAGTGATTGTTTTTGTTTGTTCAGACATCAGCCTGTGTTTCCTCCACCCCTGAACTCCCCATTAAGTCCCTCTTCTTCTTTGTTCTCAGGTGTTGACACAAGGCTTAAATTCACCATTGAGCCATCGCTGGGGAACAATGGCTTCCAGCAGGTGAGTACAGAATTATCTGAAACCAGCCCAGCAGAAATCCCTTCAACATCTCTGTTTTTTGATAAACATAAATGAGACAAGAATTCATCATTTTATACAATTTCCTTCACTTAAAGGAATAGTACACCCAAAACATGATTAGCCTTCATTTTCTACTCAATTCAATTCAATTCAGTTTATTTATATAGCGCCAAATTCACAACACGTCATCTCAAGGCACTTTACAGTTCAACCAGATCATACAGTCAAATTGATACAAAGTTTTCTATCTAAGGAAAACCAGTTGATTGCATTGACTCATTGACTCAAATACAATCCCTCACATACAATCACCCCCATGCTGAACAACACTCTGGAGTACTTTTTTGATATCTCAAATGCATCTGGAGATCTGGGAGGCTTCTTGCTGTCTGCTGACATTCAGATGATGGAGGTCTGTGGCGCCCGAGGCAGAAAGGTCCATAAAAGTCCACAAAACGTGTCAATATTCCTCCATACTGGTCGTCCAATTTATTCCAAGTGTCCTGAGTGGGTAGCATCCAGAATTTACTCGAAACGAAGCCATTTAGAATGTTTTTAGAGCATAAACAGTAGTGTATAGGATTTCCTGAAAGCGCGCACAGGCGCGTTCACGACGCTACGGAAGCTGCTTTAAATTAGGCTGCTGGCCTAAAGGGGTCATAGAATGCAAAACAGAGTTTCCATTGTCATAGATGAATAACGATAGTTCAGTGGGTAAAATGGACGTACAGAGAAGTTCAAAGACCTCCTTTCTCTGCAAATCTCACAATTCTAAACTTCCACCATAAAACGAGTTAACGTAAACTCAGGGATGTTGCCTTCTTTGGTTCTGGCCTTTACTTTTGTCACACTGAAATTTGACATACAGACCAGCCCACTGGTTTACTGGCCCAAGAACATGAATAGAGGGACATGAAAGATGCCAGTTTAGCTGTTGAGCCTACAGTTGGGTTTACCTTTACAAGAATTACAAAGCAGGCAGTTTCTCTATTGAAAATGAGCCAGAATGGGTCACTGACTAGACCGGACCGGGCACTAGCTGCACTGTAGATGACCAAAATCCTAGAGGATTTTGAAAAAGAGGACGTCTGGTCACCCTACCATACCATAGTGAGTGAGTGAACGGCAGCTTTGCCCATTGTAAACCAACCAATCAGTGCACAGCTCATCTAAATATTCATAATCATACCATAAAAGAAAGAAAACCTGTTGTTAACCTTTTAACCAGGCTGCATTAGGGCTCATAGAACAGCAAATATGCCATTTTCAGCCCAACCAATGTTACACACCCTATTAGAGACCTGAAGGACCAAATACCCAATAGAATCATTGTATGACCCCTTTTAAGGAAATGTTTGTTTGTGTAAGGAGATTATTTTGGAGCCTTGTGTTTTTCCATTCTGGAAAGTATTGTGTACAGATGAAAATCACAAAGATAGACGATAAAAATGATCAAACTTTGATTCAATTCAAACTGAAATAGTCTTTTTTTTTCCCACAGTGGTATGACGCTCTGAAATCTGTGGCCCGGCTTCCAACTGGGATACCTAAAGAATGGAGGAAGAAGGTACCCACCATCAGCCCCATTTACACCACCCCCTGAAACCAATCTGTGCCGAGTTCTGACCGAGCTTGGATCGGTTAACTGTGCTGAGCTCAGTTCCTTACGACCGTTTACACACGGAGGCGGTTCCTCGCCTCCTAGTTACGACCTACGGTACCACTGCTCTCTAGAAACAAGCAAGCCCATGTGGCGGCGCCCGTAACATTCAGGAAGTTTGGCTATAGTTGAGATATTTTGTTATTTGCGGAGAATCAGGCGAAGAAGGCAGCCTTTGGTGAATTTGATTGACAGTCTGGTTTCTAGTAGTGGATACGGCAAACCATAGTCTAATCAGAGCGTACAGACGCAAGAAATGCCAGATGTTGAGGTTCGTCACACTGCTAACTAGAATCCTCACTGGAAATGGTGTGGCACGGTAGGGAGGCTAGTGTTTATATGTATGTCTGAAATTTATTGATCACAGAGGCTGACTGTAAGGAGATGATGCGGTCTACTCATGTTCTCTGTTATGTGAGAACCAAGTCGGGTAGTTTTGTGTCATTTAGACTCAACAGTTATCTCGGTTACCGATCTCTGCGCGGTTTCCAAAGGGTATTGTAAATGGGACTATAGACTTAGCAGGGGCGATCCAGGATTTGAAAAACCATTTGAAAAATTGAACCAGCTTTTATTTATCTAGAAGTGAGTCTTTGAGTTCACCTTCAGCTCACATCAAAACCAAGCAGAGGAACAGACTGGAAGTAGATAAGGTTTAGGTCTTAGGGAAATCATATTTACATGTCAAATCATTCTGGGTTAAACATGTATATTAATGTACTCTTTTTCAGACCATATCGTCCCAAAGTCTGTCTTAAAATCTGGGGGGTTGGGTTTCGTTATTTTATGCAGGCTACATCATCATCCTGAACACCTAAGTTCGGCCAATCATACAGTGGGGCAAAAAAGTATTTAGTCAGCCACCAATAGTGCAAGTTCTTCCACTTAAAAAGATGAGAGAGGCCGGTAATTTTCATCATAGATATACCTCAACTATGAGAGACAAAATGAGAAAAAAAATCCAGAAAATCACATTGTCTGATTTTTAAAGCTACAGTGTGTAATAATTACAGGGATATACAGTCAGAAATGTAATATATTATTCATAACTATGTTATTTATCATTATCTACGAGCTCAGCCTTTTAACCATAATATTTGCGTTTCCTTAGAATTCGTTATTTATAATTACATAGGAGCGGGTCTCGCAGCCATGGAGGCAGACATCTTTGCGCTACGGCAGCGCAGAGCCAACAAACTAGCGATTGCGAGATCGCCCATTACGCTCGAAAGTAACTACGGCAAGTTGAGAGAGATGAACTGAGACGGTACTGAACAATAGATGGCAGTATTAAAATTATCTATGTAAACAAACCTCATCACTTGAGAAGGTAGGTGATGCGGACGGCGTGGAAGACATTTTGTCCCGTAACGCTCGCCGTACTGTTGGGGGGGAGAAGCGGTGGGGGGGAGATGTTCATGTTGCTGCGGTCTGCAGTCTGGACGTTAGATGTCGCTGAAAATTACACACTGTAGCTTTAAAGAGTTTGTACATTTATGTCTCACTGTATAATTTTATTTCTACCTACATACATTTGTTTTTTGTATTTTTGGTGGCAATTAATTGTATGCTTATTTATTTATTGAGCATTTATTTATTTCTGTATTTATCTTTAAATATGGCAGAGTTGGTCCTCCATACAAGCACTCATAAAAGGTATAACTGACCGAAGATGAAGAATCATTTGTCAAAATAAAATATAGTAACGACAAATTGGTAACTACAAATCAGAGCATAATTCTTCTTGTATTCCCCAAAACTGAAACAGTTTGTTTAAATTATTAGATGCAGATTATCGGTACTTCATCATACCAGGAAGCAGATTTCTCATCTCGATCAAAATATTGATTTTATACTAAGAGTCATAAATGTTTAATGAAATCCAGTCACAACAACCTCCATTGCAGCCAGAATGAATGAAGAGATGCGGGGTTTGGAAGTAGAGAACATCCTAATTATCCCGATTACAAAGTCCCACAACAAAACGAAAATGTTTGCACAGAAACGTGTGATTGATGGTGAGTTTTGATGATGTTATATTAAATGAAGCGTTCATTGCCACATGTTTTTATCCTATGAATTAAATAATATTGTGCCTTAAGGTCAGAGAAAGTCGGAGCAGAGCAGGACGGAGCAGAGGCTGTAGGCTTTGCTTTGTGCAGGCGGGAGTGGTTGCAGAGGATATAGGATGAGTTTCGACCGCAGAGCCGGTGTAGATGACAGCTACTGGCGGTTCATGTTAATAGAACGAAATATGTATCAAATATTTATGATGGTCTCCCAAATGGGGGTGCGTGCGGCCCCCGTCTCTATCTGCCACAGCTTAGTAATGACCATGTGACCTCAGTTAGAGCTCAGACTAACCAACTAACCCGTCTGGAGTAGAAAGGAGCCCCTGTCAGCGGCGGACCAGTTGGACCTGTGAGACTGCTCCGATGTTCTTCCAGAATCCTCAGAGTTCCTGCTTCTCTGCTTCTACTCTTACAGGTTTGGCTAACGCTAGCAGACCACTACCTCCACAGCATCTCCATCGACTGGGAGAAAACTCTTCGTTTCGCCTTCAATGAGCGCAGCAACCCGGACGACGACTCCCTGGGCATCCAGATCGTCAAGGTAACCGGACTTGATCGTACTCTTAGGATGAGATGCAGAGTTTCAAATGGTGCAGGGCCTGTACTTGTATGCCGCTTTCTTAATTCAGGAAAGTTGACCAAAGCTTCACACCACATTCAGTCATTCACTCACACACTGATGGTGGTGAGCCCCACAGGCTGCCGTACACAGGCCCCAGCCGCCATCGGTAGGTCACACTGAGGCTTAAACTATCAACCGGCATCCCAATGGCCTTTCTGGAAACATGTGGCCAGATGTAGCTTCCATAAAGTAGAGAGGAGGAGCCTGGAGCACTTTTAATAGAACTCGATGCCAGATAGTACCTTCCTCTGTCGGTCCAGAACGTCTCAACTCTGTAAAACTGCTAGGAATACTTTCTATACACCCTCTGCTCTACATCAGCTGCACCTAGATATCCATCTGGTCTTAAAATGTTCATATCCCCCGTCCCAGGACCTGCACAGGACAGGCTGCAGTTCTTACTGTGGCCAGGAGGGGGAGCAGGACCGGGTGGTGCTGAAGCGGGTTCTGCTGGCCTACGCCCGCTGGGACAAGAGTGTTGGTTACTGTCAAGGGTTCAATGTTCTGGCTGCTCTGATCCTGGAGGTGACAGAAGGTGATGAGAGTGATGCGCTGAAGGTGAGCATGGGTCCAGCTTCAGCGAACGGTTCAGATACAAGAAACCTTTTCTGAACCTTTCTTTGACTATCATCAGGTGATGATTTACCTCATCGACAAGGTTCTGCCTGAAAGCTACTTTGCCAACAACCTGCGGGCTCTATCAGGTACGCCCAGCTTTATCCTGCTTTTAAAACCGGTCAGAACTACAGATCCAAGGAGCAACCTGTGAGTCACTGACCCGATTTAAATGCCCTACTGATGACCGGGTTCTCCAAAAGCCCAAAACCAATCCGACAGAAAATTGTCTCTTATGCTACGTTCAGAGGCAGCAGAAGCAGCTGGTTTACATGCAAATTCAATGGTTGATGCACATCTTGACTGCTGGAGTTGGAAAAATTGAACTTTTGCTGCTAGAAACGCTGTATCAACCAATCAGAGAAGCTGAGCAGGGAGCTGGCAGGGAGTCAGACACAGCACTGCTGATGCAGATCACTATTAACTCTCCCCTGAAACAGTTTATTAACGGCTAAATTAACTTAAAAGACTGAAAAATGCTGCCAAAACATGTTTGATTTAATTATTCTGGTGCCTGCAGTTTGGAGTACGTATGTGAAAAACTCCTTACTGCAACCGCGAACAGTTGAGAAGCGACCAGGCCAGAGGCTGCTGTTGAGCAAGATTCCCAATAAGGAAATAATATTTAAAAGCAGGATGGTAATCTGGATGAACTGACTGCACAGAGGAAGTTTTCAGGTGGACTTTCTCCCTTAAAAAACATATTAAAACTACTTTTTACCCACTTATAACATCAAATATAGCAGCCATTGTTCCAGGCAAAGAAAGGATAGGGTAGCTCCACCCATCACGCATCAGACCCACTTATTGACCGTGCACTTAGATCAGCAAAGATGCTTTAGCCACACATCAGAACTAAACTTGTTTAAGCATCAAAAATGAAGCAGAATGTGCATTTTTGTTTCTGAACGTAGCCTTAGAGGTTGTGCCGTTTAGCTAATTGAAAGTCAGCGTGGATGAAAAACGCCTGACAAGATTTCCTGCATAGGGCTTGGTGGCTCGAACTGAGATAGACACCAGGTCTATTCTACTCTGAGCTATGCAGCCATTCAGTGGTATTTCATGGGCTTGATAGGAAGAGAGACGAGGTTACAAAGTAAAGCAACATCTACTTTGTGGGAAAATGCAAAGTAAGATCTGTTAATCGCAGAGTAAACAGTCAGTCTTGGAGTCATATAGACATACAGCAGGCAGAACAGACTTTGAAAAATATGATATGATGGCCTGCTTGGAGAATAGCAGAGGGAACTGGATCCAGCTGCTCCTTCTAAAAGTCCTGCTTGCAGTCCTGAACCCATCCTCTTCTCTTCTTGGTGTAACTATGCAGACATAGTGTGTAAATGTTGTGGTTCTGTCCGTCTCCTGGCTCCAGTGGACATGGCGGTGTTCAGGGATCTGCTGCGGGTCAAGCTGCCCATGCTGTCTCAGCACCTTCAGCACCTGCAGAGAGCTGCTAACAGGGAGGCTGGAGGTAAAGATCTGCAGACACCAGATAGGACCTTAAGGAAGTTCTCCAGCTGAAGGCTGCTTGTGCTTCCAGGAAGCTACGAGCCTCCGCTCACCAACGTCTTCACCATGCAGTGGTTTCTCACCATGTTCGCCACCTGCCTTCCGGCGCCCACAGTCCTCAAGATCTGGGACTCGGTTTTCTTTGAGGGATCGGAGGTTCTGTTCCGTGTGGCCCTGGCTATCTGGGACCGACTGGGAGAGTAAGTCCAGCTTTGTTTGGTTCACTTAATCTTCAGAACTCCTAAGTGGACCCGGTCTGTGCTCTGCAGGAGAATCGAGGAGTGCCAGTCAGCAGATGAGTTCTACAGCACCATGGGCTGCTTGACGCAGGAGATGCTGGAGGAGAACCTCATCGACCCAACTGAGCTCATGCAGGTACCTGATGGACCCAGAATCTAAACGTCCTCTGGAATCAGAACTGAGGAACTAACTCCGCCTCCTCCTCGTCTGTCAGGAGGTTTACTCCATGGCCGTGTTCCCGTTCCCCCAGCTGGCCGAGCTCAGGGAGAAGTACACCTACAACATCACTCCATTCCCGACCTCGGTGAAGTCCAACGGGAGGTGAGTTACTGAAGCCCGACTGGGCTCAGAACGGTTCCAGCTAAGCATAGCTGGAATTTCCAGAGTTTATTTCAACGTCCAGATACTGTGTCTCCATCCTTCTCTTCTCTTCTGTGTCCTTTCCTTCTATCCTTCCTGCCCTCATTACCTTGTGTCCTTTCCATGTATCCTTCCTAATCATCCTTCATGCCTGCATTCTCTTGTAACCTCTCCTTCCATCCTTCCTGTTTTCATTCCCTTGTGTCCTCTCCTTCCATCCTTCCTGTTTTCATTCCCTTGTGTCCTCTCCTTCCGTCCTTCCTGCTTTCATTCTCTTGTAACCTCTCCTTCCATCCTTCCTGTTTTCATTCACTTGTGTCCTCTCCTTCCATCCTTTCTGCTTTCATTCCCTTGTGTCCTCTCCTTCCATCCTTCCTGCTTTCATTCCCTTGTGTCCTCTCCTTCCATCCTTCCTGCTTTCATTCCTTTGTGTCCTCTCCTTCCATCCTTCCTGCTTTCATTCCCTTGTGTCCTCTCCTTCCATCCTTCCTGCTTTCATTCCCTTGTGTCCTCTCCTTCCATCCTTCCTGCTTTCATTCCTTTGTGTCCTCTCCTTCCATCCTTCCTGCTTTCATTCCCTTGTGTCCTCTCCTTCCATCCTTCCTGTTTTCATTCTCTTGTGTCCTCTCCTTGCATCCTTCCTGCCTTCATTCCTTTGTGTCCTCTCCTTCCATCCTTCCTGTTTTCATTCCCTTGTGTCCTCTCCTTCCATCCTTTCTGTTTTCATTCCCTTGTGTCCTCTCCTTCCATCCTTCCTGCTTTCATCCCTTTGTGTCCTCTCCTTCCATCCTTCCTGCTTTCATTCCTTTGTGTCCTCTCCTTCCATCCTTCCTGCTTTCATTCCCTTGTGTCCTCTCCTTCCATCCTTCCTGTTTTCATTCCCTTGTGTCCTCTCCTTCCATCCTTCCTGCCTTCATTCCTTTGTGTCCTCTCCTTCCATCCTTCCTGCCTTCATTCCTTTGTGTCCTCTCCCTCCATCCTTCCTGCCTTCATTCCCTTGTGTCCTCTCCTTCCATCCTTCCTGTTTTCATTCTCTTGTGTCCTCTGCCTCCATCCTTCCTGCCTTCATTCCCTTGTGTCCTCTCCTTCCATCCTTCATGCCTTCATTCCTTTGTGTCCTCTCCCTCCATCCTTCCTGCCTTCATTCCTTTGTGTCCTCTCCCTCCATCCTTCCTGCTTTCATTCCCTTGTGTCCTCTCCTTCCATCCTTCCTGCTTTCATTCCCTTGTGTCCTCTCCTTCCATCCTTCCTGCTTTCATTCCCTTGTGTCCTCTCCTTCCATCCTTCCTGTTTTCATTCCCTTGTGTCCTCTCCTTCCATCCTTCCTGCCTTCATTCCTTTGTGTCCTCTCCCTCCATCCTTCCTGCCTTCATTCCTTTGTGTCCTCTCCTTCCATCCTTCCTGTTTTCATTCCCTTGTGTCCTCTCCCTCCATCCTTCCTGTTTTCATTCCCTTGTGTCCTCTCCCTCCATCCTTCCTGTTTTCATTCCCTTGTGTCCTCTCCTTCCATCCTTCCTGTTTTCATTCTCTTGTGTCCTCTCCTTCCATCCTTCCTGCCTTCCTTCCTTTGTTTCCTCTCCCTCCATCCTTCCTGCCTTCATTCCTTTGTGTCCTCTCCCTCCATCCTTCCTGTTTTCATTCTCTTGTGTCCTCTCCTTCCATCCTTCCTGTTTTCATTCCCTTGTGTCCTCTCCTTCCACCCTTCCCGTTTTCATTCTCTTGTGTCCTCTCCTTCCATCCTTCCTGCCTTCATTCCTTTGTGTCCTCTCCTTCCTTCCTTCCTGTTTTCATTCCCTTGTGTCCTCTCCTTCCATCCTTCCTGTTTTCATTCTCTTGTGTCCTCTCCTTCCATCCTTCCTGCCTTCATTCCTTTGTGTCCTCTCCCTCCATCCTTCCTGCCTTCATTCCTTTGTGTCCTCTCCCTCCATCCTTCCTGTTTTCATTCCCTTGGTTCCTCTCCTTCCATCCTTCCTGTTTTCATTCTCTTGTGTCCTCTCCTTCCATCCTTCCTGTTTTCATTCCCTTGTGTCCTCTCCTTCCATCCTTCCTGCTTTCATTCCCTTGTGTCCTCTCCTTCCACCCTTCCTGCTTTCATTCCCTTGTGTCCTCTCCTTCCACCCTTCCCGTTTTCATTCCCTTGTGTCCTCTCCTTCCATCCTTCCTGCTTTCATTCCTTTGTGTCCTCTCCTTCCATCCTTCCTGCCTTCATTCCTTTGTGTCCTCTCCCTCCATCCTTCCTGCCTTCATTCCTTTGTGTCCTCTCCTTCCATCCTTCCTGCCTTCATTCCTTTGTTTCCTCTCCCTCCATCCTTCCTGTTTTCATTCTCTTGTGTCCTCTCCTTCCATCCTTCCTGTTTTCATTCTCTTGTGTCCTCTCCTTCCATCCTTCCTGCTTTCATTCCCTTGTGTCCTCTCCTTCCACCCTTCCCGTTTTCATTCTCTTGTGTCCTCTCCTTCCATCCTTCCTGCCTTCATTCCTTTGTGTCCTCTCCTTCCATCCTTCCTGTTTTCATTCCCTTGTGTCCTCTCCTTCCATCCTTCCTGTTTTCATTCTCTTGTGTCCTCTCCTTCCATCCTTCCTGCCTTCATTCCTTTGTGTCCTCTCCCTCCATCCTTCCTGCCTTCATTCCTTTGTGTCCTCTCCCTCCATCCTTCCTGTTTTCATTCCCTTGTGTCCTCTCCTTCCTGTTTTCATTCTCTTGTGTCCTCTCCTTCCATCCTTCCTGTTTTCATTCCCTTGTGTCCTCTCCTTCCATCCTTCCTGCTTTCATTCCCTTGTGTCCTCTCCTTCCACCCTTCCTGCTTTCATTCCCTTGTGTCCTCTCCTTCCACCCTTCCCGTTTTCATTCCCTTGTGTCCTCTCCTTCCATCCTTCCTGCTTTCATTCCTTTGTGTCCTCTCCTTCCATCCTTCCTGCCTTAATTCCTTTGTGTCCTCTCCCTCCATCCTTCCTGCCTTCATTCCTTTGTGTCCTCTCCTTCCATCCTTCCTGCCTTCATTCCTTTGTTTCCTCTCCCTCCATCCTTCCTGTTTTCATTCTCTTGTGTCCTCTCCTTCCATCCTTCCTGTTTTCATTCCCTTGTGTCCTCTCCTTCCATCCTTCCTGCCTTCATTCCTTTGTGTCCTCTCCTTCCATCCTTCCTGTTTTCATTCCCTTGTGTCCTCTCCTTCCATCCTTCCTGTTTTCATTCTCTTGTGTCCTCTCCTTCCATCCTTCCTGTTTTCATTCCCTTGTGTCCTCTCCTTCCATCCTTTCTGCTTTCATTCCCTTGTGTCCTCTCCTTCCATCCTTCCTGTTTTCATTCTCTTGTGTCCTCTCCTTCCATCCTTCCTGCCTTCATTCCTTTGTGTCCTCTCCCTCCATCCTTCCTGCCTTCATTCCTTTGTGTCCTCTCCCTCCATCCTTCCTGTTTTCATTCCCTTGTGTCCTCTCCTTCCATCCTTCCTGTTTTCATTCTCTTGTGTCCTCTCCTTCCATCCTTCCTGTTTTCATTCCCTTGTGTCCTCTCCTTCCACCCTTCCTGCTTTCATTCCCTTGTGTCCTCTCCTTCCACCCTTCCCGTTTTCATTCCCTTGTGTCCTCTCCTTCCATCCTTCCTGCTTTCATTCCCTTGTGTCCTCTCCTTCCACCCTTCCCGTTTTCATTCCCTTGTGTCCTCTCCTTCCATCCTTCCTGCCTTCATTCCTGTGTGTCCTTCCTTTCTTCTGTCCTTTCTGATTCCCTCCATCCTTTATTCCTTGTGTCCTATTTTCTGTTTTCCCATGCATCCTCCTTTCCTCCTATCCTCCCTTACATCCACCATATTAATCTATTAATGGTTTGGGCAGGAATTCCTGCGTTCTTGTGCAGGAGAAGCTCCTGAACTTTCCAGGAGCTTTGGCCTCCATCAGGAACCAGCTGAACTATAACCTCAGAGATGTCCACCTTCCATCCTAACAGCTGTCCTTCTCCCAGCAGCGGTCCTGGCGGCTGGGACAGCGAGGACGATGTTGACGTCGATGACGAAGACTCTGTGACAGCGGCGCTCGGCTGTCTGGGGCCACTGGGCGGACTTTTGGCCCCTGAGCTGCAGAGATACCAGAAACATCTCAGAGGTTGGTGACCAGTCCAAAGAGAAATGATCTGGACCCTCATGATCAAACCAAAACTTTCAAGTTCTACTGAAAATGTAAATATTTTCCAAAAAAAATAGCAAACAGCTTTAAACTTTAAAGAGTTTTTAGACGATGATACAAAAACTCTGATTCAACGTTTCATTTCATGAGGATCTGAAATTTATAGCAGGCTTTTAAATCAATTCCTTCAACCATCTTTGTGTCACGTGTTTCTATCCAGACCAGCGAGTCGAACAGGAGAGCTTTGCTGAGGTGAGCCCAGGAGCAGTGGGAGGAAGTGCTAAAGCGGAGCATCAAGCGGCCATCAACAGCATGATGATGGAGAGGATGAGCACGGACATCACTGCACTGAAGAAGCAGTACACTCGGATTAAGAGGCGGCAGCAGCAACAGGCTATGCAATTCTACATCCGCACAGGTGAGGGCGCACCATCCCGGTTCTCTGCCCCCAAGATCCTAGTTTAGGATTCATTCATGGAAACAGCATTCTGTGGATCAAAGAGGCAACAAGTTGGACCCTGGAGGTCCTGAAGGTTTGATCATGCTGTGTGACTCGCAGGACCTGGACCTGAGGTGGCCACAGACCCAGAGGTTCTTCAGGACGGTTCCCTCAAACGCATCGGCAGTGCTGAGCCCAACAGTGATGGTAGTGGAGTTTAAATATGCAGAACTTCTGAGGGACTAAACGGTGGCGGGCTAGACTATCTGAAGACACTGGCTCTGTTCTCTGTAGAATAATGACAAACATTCATCTCTCATTGGAGAGATTTATCTCTGCGTTTCACCCATCCCCTCGGAGAGCAGTGGGCTGCCACCGTGGGGCGCCCGGCGAGCAACCAGGGGTTAAGGGTTTGCTCAGAGAGCAAGAGTGGCAGGCTGTGGGAGTGGGGCTTAGAACCTCAGGATACCACGTTCTATTCCCTAACCACTAGGCTGCCACTCCCCTCTTGTGGGTAGTGTGGCCTGGCGGTAAGGACATTACGCTTGTGACATTGTAATGACAATAAAGGAAACAAACATTCAAGCAGACGAGGAGTCAGCTCCCATATCAGAGGATGAAGAGAGCACATCTAGTTAGTCACAATCAGAGAAACAGGACTACACTGGAAAATAGGCAGATCTCCAACATCTATTAACAAAGGTGTTGATGGCAGCAGCACAGCTGATATTTCTCTCCAGGATGGAGTCACAGCCAAACAGGAACAGACCAGATGTCAGGTCCAAAGTCAGAGCAGTCATCCAGCAGGACAATTTAGAAAAGCTTTACTGACTTGATTTTTCCAGCTGGATTTGGTACCGGCTCATGCTGTTAAAGGTACCAAACCAGCTTTAGTCTCCATGGTAATGCCAGAAATCTAAACTCCACAAACTCTCTGGGCTGTTGTTACACCAATTACTAATAATGCAGAAGCTCTGTTAGCACCAAATCTAGTGATTTTTTTTTCTGCTACTGGAGACTTTGGCGACAACATCTAAACCAGTGGTAACCATTTAAAAATCTGCGGGGTGAATAAAAAAATAAAAAATTCAACCAGTAAAGGTCCGGGGACATTTTTAATTAGCTGTTACTATAAACAGAATTTAACAATGAAAATAAAATGAGGTGTTTATGCTTTCATGTTATACATTAAATTTTTAAATAAAAAAAAAAAATATATATATATAAAAAAAAGAACATTTTTCCATTTAAAAATCTTAAGTGTTTTTTGAAGTAGAGAACAACAATCTTTCAGTTTGTTATATAGACATTTTCCTGCTTCACATATTTTCTTAAATAACCTGAACTGACCGTTTATTATTATTATTTTCTTTCTTTTTTCTGTCTTAATGTTGGCAGTGGGCTTTATGCTGCCCTGCAAGGCTTTAAACCTGGGTTTAACCGGAGACTAAGCCATTCTAAAGCACATATCAAGGAGCTCATTTTGAGCCTGGATCCAGATTTATTTCTGATTCTGTTCATGGTGGAGAATCCTGCTTCACAGCAGCAGGTTGAGCCAAACTTCCTCTAAATGTCCTGAGTCCGCTCCGGACGGCCAGGTCAAGATCCACTATTGCAATCTCACCAAACAGGAAAAAGAACGGCGTGAAGATCCGGTTTGTCAAATTAAAATATAGTAACAACAGATCGGTAACTACAAATTAGAGCATAATTCTTCTATATTTTAGTGGATGCAAACTATTGGTCCTTCAACAGACCAGGAAGCAGATTTCTCATCTCCATCAGAAACTGAACATCTGCTGGATGCTGATAGGGATTTTTTAAATATGTCATATTAAATTAAGCGTTAATTTCTGCATGTTTTGCTCCTATGAATTTAATAATATCCAAGGAAGTCGGATCGGAGCAAGACAGGAACAGTGGAGGCTGTAGGCTTTGCTTTGAGCAGGAGGTCTGGAGCGCTGCGGTAACAGGAGAAGCGGCGCAAGTGACGTTTAGACACTGTCATCAGACAACGTGGGGTCATTTAGAATTGTTTTAAATCAGGTTGGGCCAGATTAGCCAGCAGATGGATCATTATCTGGACCGCGGTCCGCTAATCTGTGACCTCTGCTCTCCAGAGCAAGTAAATTGGTAACCCCGCCTCCTGCTCTATCTGATTCATGCAGCTATTATTTCATTCTAGTATTTCATTATTTCCTTCAAAAAATCTTTCATTCCTTTAGAGACAGCATGAAATGTCAGCTGAGTACAAAACATAGAGAGGAAAACAAGAAGAAAAGGGACAAGAAGAGAGGGACACAACCTAGAACCTAGAGTGTCTATTCTATTAAAGGAATAGTACACCCAAAACATGATTAGCCTTCATTTTCTACTCACCCCCATGCTGAACAACACTCTGGAGTACTTTTTTGATATCTCAAATGCATCTGGAGATCTGGGAGGCTTCTTGCTGTCTGCTGACATTCAAATAATGGAGGTCTATGGCGCCCGAGGCAGAAAGGTCCATAAAAGTCCACAAAAAACGTGTCAATATTCCTCCATACTGCTCGTCCAATGTATTCCAAGTGTCCTGAGTGGGTAGCATCCAGAATTTACTCGAAACGAAGTCATTTAGAATGTTTTTAGAGCATAAACAGTACTGTATAGGATTTCCTAATAGCGCGTTCACGACGCTACGGAAACCGCGGCAGACCAAACCAGATGAAAGTGCGCATTCAGCGTCTGCTCTGCCAATAATGCAAGCGTAGAAGAAGAAATGTGCTGTTTACCTGTGCAAAGAAAGAAACAACGAAAGAAAAATGTCTGAGGACTTCAGTGTTGAGGAAGAGCATGAGTTCTTTGCCGAGCTGAATGCGCACTTTCATCTGGTTTGGTCTGCCGGCTTCCGTAGCGCCGTGAACGCGCTTTTAGGAAATCCTATACACTACTGTTTATGCTCTAAAAACATTCTAAATGACTTTGTTTCGAGTAAATTCTGGATGCTACCCACTCAGGACACTTGGAATACATTGGACGAGCAGTATGGAGGAATATTGACACGTTTTTTTGTGGACTTTTATGGACCTTTCTGTCTCGGGCGCCATAGACCTCCATTATTTGAATGTCAGCAGACAGCAAGAAGCCTCCCAGATCTCCAGATGCATTTGAGATATCAAAAAAGTACTCCAGAGTGTTGTTCAGCATGGGGGGGAGTAGAAAATGAAGGCTAATCATGTTTTCGGTGTACTATTCCTTTAGCATTTCTCTATCTGGATCATGGGTCTGTTTTACATGTTGTCTTCTCAAGTCATAGGGCCCCCTGCCTGTCTCTGCCTAGGGCCCCTAATTTCCTAAACCCGCCCCTGCGCTACATTAAACGTATCTCACAGGTTGTAGTTGCGTCGTTCAGTGTGAACACAGAAGAACAACGTTTCCAATGAGGTTCTAGTTTCTGGAACACAGGAGTCACTACTGGAAATGAAAGACCTCCTAAAACGGATTGTGTTCAGGTTCTGCTGGGTGCTGAAAGGTCTGGGTTCTGCATGTTGACCTGCTTTACTGCTCATCCTGCTTCTCCTCCCCTGATCTGATCTCATGCTTCCTAACATCTCTCCACATATCAGGCATGTTCTGTTTTCAGGTTTCAACCAGGCTGTTCTTGGTTCTTTCACGTTCTAGAGCTCGGATAATCGCGGCACTCGGCCCGTTTTGACCCGGTTCTGTCTCTGTTTTCTCCTCCATCAGGCAAGTGTCCCGCCACACGTGTTCTGGCCTCCCAGCTCAACCAGTCCAGCTCCGTCATCAACCATCTGCTGCTGGACCGGAAACAGGCCGGTCCTTCCAGAACTTGCAGGCCCGTCTCTGCCGGTACTCCGCCCCTAACGGGCTCTCCGTCCAGGCGCTGCTGTTCGTCGCTGCTCTCCCGCAGCAGCAGATCTCCAGGGAGCTCCAGAGGTTCTCCTTGGCGGGCCCACGTCCGGCAGCATCGGAAAAACATGGCCCGGGCCCGGGCTCAGCTCGGGTTTGGAGATTCTGAGGAAAGGGAGGAGGAGGAGGAAGGGGGTTTGGTCCGGAGCAGGGAGGATGAGGAGGAGGCTCCACCTCCTGCAGGATGTGAAGCGGCTCCTCAGCCTGCAGAGGAGACAGAGGAGGTAAAGGTGGAGGAGGTGGTGGTGCAGCTGGATTCCCTGGACCTCGAAATGGGTACCGGGACCGACCCAGAACAGGAACCAGAAAGTAACGAGAGCAAACCTGCAGCCCTGACCCCTCCTTCTCCTCCTCCCTCCTCAAACGGACATTTGGACTCTGGTTCTGAAGCCCACTGTGCTCCAGCTTCACCTCCTCGTCCTCCAAGCTCCCCCCACAGCCTTCCTCCTGCACAACCTTCATCCTCCTCATCCTCTTCTCCACCTGCTCCGACCGCTCATGTTCCACCTTCCCCTTCTTCCTCGTTGACCTTCATTCCTGCACCAGGCTCTGCATCCCGCCTCCCATCATCTTCATCACCCCCTCCTCCCGTTTCTTCGCAGCACATCTTCTCCCCTTTTCCTTCAATAAAGCAGCCTAGAAAGTCTGTGGCAGCCAGGAACCTGGGCCTTTATGGACCCACATCCAGAACTCCCACGGTCCATTTCCCTCAACTGAGCCGCAACATGAACCGGAGCAGCGCCGTGGGTGCGGCAGGCAGGCGGTGAGGAGCGGCGCCTCAGAGAGGAGACAGGACCTCGGCGGGTCAGAAGCCCTTTAGCTGCTTATCTGAACTCCACAGCCGTTTCTGTGCTTTAGATGAGCAGGATGGATGAAGATCCTCCTGAGACGATGTCCTCCAGAACTTTGTAACCCAGTGAAATGATTCTGTCCTCTGGTTCTGATCCAGTAACCCAGAATGTACCGTCTGGATCAATAATGAAAGTATGATTGGGAACACTGACCTGCTGTCGACTCCGTTTGTTTTTAACCCCACATATAGAACTGGTCCTTCAGAGGTTCTGGAGGCTTACTGCTGAGAATCAGGCTGCTTTAAAGGAATAGTACACCCAAAACATGATTAGCCTTCATTTTCTACTCACCCCCATGCTGAACAACACTCTGGAGTACTTTTTTGATATCTCAAATGCATCTGGAGATCTGGGAGGCTTCTTGCTGTCTGCTGACATTCAAATAATGGAGGTCTATGGCGCCCGAGGCAGAAAGGTCCATAAAAGTCCACAAAAAACGTGTCAATATTCCTCCATACTGCTCGTCCAATGTATTCCAAGTGTCCTGAGTGGGTAGCGTCCAGAATTTACTCGAAACAAAGTCATTTAGAATGTTTTTACAGCATAAACAGTAGTGTATAGGATTTCCTGAAAGCGCGTTCACGACGCTACGGAAGCCGGCAGACCAAACCAGATGAAAGTGTGCATTCAGTGTCTGCTCTGCCAATAATGCAAGCGTAGAAGAAGAAATGTGCTGTTTACCTGTGCAAAGAAAGAAACAACGAAAGAAAAATGTCTGAGGACTTCAGTGTTGAGGAAGAGCATGAGTTCTTTGCCGAGCTGAATGCGCTGGTTTGGTCTGCCGGCTTCCGTAGCGTCGTGAACGCGCATGTGCGCGCTTTCAGGAAATCCTATACACTACTGTTTATGCTCTAAAAACATTCTAAATGACTTCGTTTCGAGTAAATTCTGGATGCTACCCCTCAGGACACTTGGAATACATTGGACGAGCAGTATGGAGGAATATTGACACGTTTTTTTGTGGACTTTTATGGACCTTTCTGTCTCGGTCACCATAGACCTCCATTATTTGAATGTCAGCAGACAGCAAGAAGCCTCCCAGATCTCCAGATGCATTTGAGATATCAAAAAAGTACTCCAGAGTGTTGTTCAGCATGGGGGTGAGTAGAAAATGAAGGCTAATCATGTTTTGGGTGTACTATTCCTTTAAGGGCTGGTTAATGGAAAGTCTGGAAGGTAGAAATGCTCATTCCAGAGCATTTAGGAGGGTCTAGAACTGGTTCCGGGTCCATCTGGTTCCTGACCTTTGGCTTTAGTTGGGTTAGTTTCCACAGAAGCAGGCAGACATGCAGAGAGGAACGGATTCACCTTTAAACACAGAAATCCTTCTGACCTCTAATATATCTGAAGGCTCAGTAAAGGAAGTAATCGGATCAGAACCCGGAACCGGAGCAGGTCAGAGAGAATTCCATCGTCTAATTAGATGTTCCGACCCCCCAGCACTGGGTTTCCTGTTTATGCAGAACGCTCTCAGAACCGGACCCTGCTGGTTTAACCCTTTCTGGTACCATGAGGTTGGTGTTAAGGAGGTTCTGCTCCTGCATCATCTCCCAGGATTCCTTTAGTTGACAGTGAGAGGGTTGGATGCCATATTAATGTTGGATAGCTTTTATATTCAATTCCCAGCCTGCTGGGAATTTATATTTCTGATACTTCAAGATGTTTATTGCCCTCCCCTGTGGGGGGGGGGGGGGGGGGGGGAATATCTTATTTAATCAGATATTATTTCAGCTGTTATATACTGTTTATGAACACACGCCCTACTAGCTGTGTGTTAGAACAATAAATGAAAGAGTGATTCCAGCACTAATCATGGTCAAACAGTTATTTCTGCACAAACATGGAATAAATTCACCATAACTTCTGTTCAAAATATAAAAGTTTATTGACAAAAATCATTCAGCTCCAAGTCAAACATATTTCAGTTTAAAACTCTCAACTAAGACTAATGAAACTAAACTAAACTACTATGTACAAAGAGGAAGGGTACGGAAGAGGATTAGGGCCACTGAAAAAAAAAAAAAAAGTTAACTGATTTTTTTTTATTTTATTTCAGTATAGTATGGGGAAAAAGTCAGAATTCTGACTTTAATGTCAGAATTCTGACTTTTTTCTCAGAATTCTGACCTTAATCTCAGAATTCTGACTTTAATCTCAGAATTCTGACCTTAATCTCAGAATTCTGACCTTAATCTCAGAATTCTGACTTTAATCTCAGAATTCTGACTTTAATCTCAGAATTCTGACTTTAATCTCAGAATTCTGACCTTAATCTCAGAATTCTGACTTTAATCTCAGAATTCTGACCTTAATCTCAGAATTCTGACTTTAATCTCAGAATTCTGACTTTTTTCTCAGAATTCTGACTTTAATCTCAGAATTCTGACCTTAATCTCAGAATTCTGACTTTAATCTCAGAATTCTGACTTTAATCTCAGAATTCTGACTTTAATCTCAGAATTCTGACTTTAATCTCAGAATTCTGACCTTAATCTCAGAATTCTGACCTTAATCTCAGAATTCTGACTTTATTCTCAGAATTCTGACTTTTTTCTCAGAATTCTGACTTTTTTCTCAGAATTCTGACCTTTAATCTCAGAATTCTGACCTTAATCTCAGAATTCTGACTTTAATCTCAGAATTCTGACTTTAATCTCAGAATTCTGACTTTAATCTCAGAATTCTGACTTTAATCTCAGAATTCTGACCTTAATCTCAGAATTCTGACCTTAATCTCAGAATTCTGACTTTAATCTCAGAATTCTGACTTTTTTCTCAGAATTCTGACTTTTTTCTCAGAATTCTGACTTTTTTCTCAGAATTCTGACTTTAATCTCAGAATTCTGACTTTTTTTATTATCAGAATTCAGTCAGAATTCTGACTT
This sequence comes from Cyprinodon tularosa, assembly GCF_016077235.1. Classification (NCBI taxonomy): domain Eukaryota; kingdom Metazoa; phylum Chordata; class Actinopteri; order Cyprinodontiformes; family Cyprinodontidae; genus Cyprinodon; species Cyprinodon tularosa. Next base: position 805,479 of record NW_024039018.1, read on the forward strand.
TAATCTCAGAATTCTGACTTTTTCCCCATGTTAAACTGAAATAAAATAAAAAAATCAGTTTACTTTTTTTTTTTTTTTCAGTGGCCCTAATCCTCTTCCGTAGAAGGGGGAACATGGTTGTAGGTTCTTGCTGTCCTTATTAAAGCTTTAGCTTGACGCTCATCAGACTCCCTTGTATCCAAAATAAATCCACGAGTCCAAAACTTAACACAACATTACAGAAAACATCAAAAACATCCATGAAATGAAGTCCTTTTAAAGTCCAACGGAGCCTGGGAAGAGTGAGGTCAAAAAACGATCGCGCTCCAATCTCCACCTGATTCCCACTGCCTTCCTCACCTGGCATGAAGATAAGCCCCTCCCCTTCGTGGGTTTTTAAATGTCACAATTAAAGTCATATCTTACTCACAATATCAATTATCTGAACATATGAAAATAACATTTTTTAATTCCTTTTAAATCCCTTTGAATCATTAAATCATAATATTTATCTTATGAATTTGCATATTTTAAAAAATAAATATTCTAACTCAAATAAACTGCATTTAGGCTCCTACTACAGTTTAAGATGGATCCTGTGTTTGAAACCAAAGTTTGTAGGAATGTTTTCAGACCAATTCACAAAGCAAATCCATGAGGTGAATAAAACATTATTTGGCCAAATAATCAGCAACCAATAACCTTTAGTTAATTGATTCTTTACTTAGTCTTTCAGCTGCTTAATCACCAAAGCTCTTCTCTGGTCATCGTGTCAAGATGAAATGTGGACACTGCTTCTCAATGTCCAAAAAAACATGATCATGCAGAAGAAATGCCAAATTAACAGGAGTTATGTAATCCTGTCGTGATATGCTAACAGAGAGAGGGGTAATAAGTGATTTATAACAGGAACATTAACAGAAGATGCTGAGCCCTTGGTTTGACCTCAATAATGACAGACAACAGTGATTTAAATTGCTGTAAAAACGATTTCTTTAAACAAAAACTACAACTTCAATACAAAATAACATTTAAATTTAAACAGTATAACCGTATATTTAAAAAAATGGAAATAATAAAGCCTGCAAGAGTTCTTGAGAAGAATAAGTTAAACCATTATTAACCCACTTTAGCTCATTGGGACCCTTTTTTCCTGTGATATTGGTGTCAGGACCAATCAATGCAAGACTTCCAATCCTGGGATGGGTGTGACTCCAGATCCATGGAGATCACTGGGAAAACCTGACTGTTGAAACACGTCTCTGAACCATCTGCTGACTCCGCTCCTATGGATGGTTATGAGTTCAGAATCCTGCATGTGAAAATGCAGCTTTTCAGAAGTTTCACTGACAGGAAGGCCCGGTCATCTAAAGCTTTTGGGCTTTCTGATTGGCCGATTCCTCAGAGAGAAGCATGGGAAATGTAGTTCAGCAGTTCTTTAGAGGAGAAATCGTTCTTTTTTTCACCAAAATCATTGTAGATTTTTTTAACAGCCTTTCAAGCTAAACATGTTTATTAGTTGTTGGGTTTTTTTCTTTTTAAACTTTTTAATCATTTAAAATCCTTAATATTTACACAAATATTTTTCTGAATTGCTTAATTTTAAAAGAAAACTTTAATTTTAAGGTCTGGTTACAGTTAGATTAAATGATTAAATACACGGCATTTATTGGTGAAATGTTTTGATCCAGCATTTCATCCCATTATGCACAGCCAGTGATGTAACATTAAAAATCACACAATAAACCAAGACATGAGGAGGTGTTTACTGATGTCTGTATATTTCTACAGGAAGCTTTACCACAATAGTAGATTCAAACCCTGAAATTCTGGCTTTTAGTTTCAGTGGCCACCCCAAGATTTTTAGTGGCCTCATCTGGCCCCCCCCAATGAAACATTTCCTGAAAGCGCGTTCACGAGTCTACGGAAACCGCGGCAGACCAAACCAGCGCATTCAGCTCGGCAAAGAACTCATGCTCTTCCTCAACACTGAAGTCCTCAGACATTTTTCTTTCGTTGTTTCTTTCTTTGCACAGGTAAACAGCACATTTCTTCTTCTACGCTTGCATTATTGGCAGAGCAGACGCTGAATGCGCACTTTCATCTGGTTTGGTCTGCTGGCTTCCGTAGCGTCGTGAACGCGCAGGCGCGCGCTTTCAGGAAATCCTATACCTTACTGTTTATGCTCTAAAAACATTCTAAATGACTTCGTTTCGAGTAAATTCTGGATGCTACCCACTCAGGACACTTGGAATACATTGGACGAGCAGTATGGAGGAATATTGACACGTTTTTTGTGGACTTTTATGGACCTTTCTGTCTTGGGCACCATAGACCTCCATTATTTGAATGTCAGCAGACAGCAAGAAGCCTCCCAGATCTCCAGATGCATTTGAGATATCAAAAAAGTACTCCAGAGTGTTGTTCAGCATGGGGGGGAGTAGAAAATGAAGGCTAATCATGTTTTGGGTGTACTATTCCTTTAAAGAAGAGTTTTTTCTAAATGAAACCAGGTGAAATAGAAACGTTTCCTCTTCAGGAGATCTGGATGGAGAATATTAAAAGACAAAAACTTTTTTTTTAACTTAAATGCAAAATATTTACGTATTTTTACAATCTAAGTATAATTCCTGCTCTAAGTGGGTCGCTCTGTCGGCTAAAGGCACATTTTAGTGGCCCTATTGTCCAGGTAATGATTAATCAATTACTAAATTAGTTAATGATTATTTAAAGAATCGATTAATATGATTGTTTCATCCATAGATAAAATACATGAAATGGGCGACACAGAGTAACTACAGCCCAGATTTACAATTTGTATAGTGAAGTTAATATTTTAAATGCTCAATGTCAGTGCCTGTTATAGTTCCAGTGCACATGTACCTCTGGATACCTCTGCACAATTTTATATCTTCAAAAGAAAACAGGATAAATCCACATATAACAGACATATTTACTGTAGACTATATTTGGTTAAATAGGAACTGGTAAGTTGAAATGCAAACCTTTTCAAAGTGGAAAAAAGTCCTAATTCCACATTGATCAGAGCCAGTGACGCTTTAAACATTGATAAACAGCATCTGTATTAATGTAGGAAGAAATGCTGCTGTTCTCTTTAAACAGAATGTGCCCTGTTGCTCACTTTAAGCATATTTCTGCAAAGGACCAATGACATCAGACCAATGAAACTGAAGACCAATAATGTCCATACCAAAGCTGAAATCAAACCTACGCCTTTGGGCAGATTATGCAAATGAGGCAATGATGTTATTCAGCGACTTGTAGCACAGCCAATAGCTCCTTTCCTTATTGAGGAGTTGATTGCACACAGAAAAACAGGGGGAAAAAAATAACATTTAGGCACACACTCACACCTAAGAAGGATTTAGAGAAACCAACTAACCTAACAGTAAGAGTCATGTTTTTGGACTGTGGAAGGAAGCCGGAGTACCCGGAGAGAACCCACGCATGCTCAGGGAGAACATGCAAACTACATGCAGAAAGACCCCGGGCAGGGAATCTAACCCAGAACCTTCTTGCTGCAAGGCAGCAGTGATGTGATTCAGAACCTAATATTTTTTCACACTAGTCACTATGGTAACGTACTCTGAACGGAGCAGGGGAGCTTTCAGGCTTGATCTCCTAGGAAACGCTCCACCCAGCAGCCAATCAGCTGGTAGGAAATGTTAAAGTTTCCTTTGTTTGGAGAACTGATTTTTATTCAGAGGAAAAAGAACTTAAACAAATTACATAAAAAGACCTGGAAAAACAAAACTTAATTGAAACAAAGTATGCTGTTAAAATTAGTTTTCAATGTATTATTTTATCTTTTCACAGATTTGTGTCCTACTGTATGTCCTGATACCCTGCTGCCATTCAGTGGTTTCTTCTATAACTGTTATGGGAGCTAAATAAAAAAATATATATTTAGGAAAATAAAAATCAGAGCGCAAATTGTAAGAATAATAAATAAGAACTTCTTAAGATATGTCAGAGATATTTTCAATATGAACCAGTAAAATCAAGACAATATTTTGTGAATATTTTAGAAACACTTCTGGACTGGATGAGGTCAGCAGGGGGCGCTGTGGCCCAAAATCACTTCCACTGTGCTGTCATCTGTGATTCCGGTGTCAGATCAGGTTGAGTCAGAATGTTCGGATCAGGTGAGTCTGAGGTCCGGTTCTGATGGGTTCTGGTGTCTCTCCCAGAAATGTGCATCTTCTAAAGCATCTCTGGGTTTTTGTGGAGGCTGGAAAGAACCGGGAACCAGTCGGATACAATCACAGACTTTATTAACATGATGAAGGTGATGATACAGGATGTGCAGGGACAGAGGGGCATCTGATGGATCCAAATCAGAACCAGGACTACAGTACAGCTGTTTTCATCTGAGGGACCATTTCTCAATAAATCCAAACTCCCATGAAGCAGCTTCATTTACAAACCAGAACCTCCCTGAGACCCAGAAGAACGCGTCTCTAGATGAGATATTTCTACACTGAGCATGAATAAGCAGGAAACCTTAATTTATTGAACCAGT
>NW_024039018.1:815000-907500 GCF_016077235.1 Cyprinodon tularosa
TAGGGAAAGATTCTAGTTAAACAATATGTCTGATTTGAGCGTTTCATGTGTAAAAACAAAGCTAACAGGATAGATAGCATGCTATGCTACGTTGATATGTGTTGGGCTGTTGCTGAAGCTAGTACAAGCTTTATTCACTATAGGTTTAAACACTGATGTAACATTAGTGTTCATGTGTTCCTCAGATGCTCGTTACATTTCCATTACCAAGTCTGACTAAGAGTCATTTAGAGGAATCCTGATGTCTATTCGCTGCTAGCTAATTCAAAGAGGGTAAAGAATCATTTAACTAACGGTTATTGGTTCCTGATTAAGCAAATCATTTAATTAAACATTATTTGGCAAATAATTTTTTATTCACCATTGTGAAATGGTTTGAAAACATTCCAATCACTCTAAATTAATGAAAACCTAATTTGATCACATCCTAAATTCTTCCAGATAAACTTTGGTTTTCAAATATAAAATCCATCTTAAACTGTTATATGGTTTTCAACAATGTCCCCCTTACTCTTTGTACATAGTAGTTAGTTTATTTGAGTTTCACTAGCTTTCAGTGAAGTTTTTTTTTTTACTGAAATATGTTTGACTTGGAGCTGAAAGATCTTTGTCAATAAACTCATTATTTGAACAGAAGTTGTGGTGAATTTATTCCATGTATGTGCAGAAATAACTGTTTGACCATGATTAGAGCTCGAATCACTCTTTCATCTATTGTTCTAACACACAACTAGTAGGGCGTGTGTTCATAAACAATATATGACAATATATATATAAATATTATTTGATTTAATAAGATATTTGCCCCCCCATACCATAGTAATTAATATTTAAATATTAAAAGTATGATAACAAGAGGTTCTGCCAGCAGAACATCAGAAACTCTGAATTTAATCTGGATCAAACACAGTTGAAGACTGCTGCTTTTCCCCATCAGAACCAAAGATCCAGAGACGAGACGCTTCCAATTTCTGGTTGTGAAGCAGATTAGAGTATCTCAGGATGGAGGCCCACCTGGACTAGCATGTCTCTGGCCTCTTTGGTGAGCCAGTTGGGGTAGTAGGGAGTGTCGGTCCGGATGGACTGGAACAGCTCCTCTTCATCGCGGCCGTGGAATGGAGACTGACCGATCAGCATCTCGTAGAGCAGAACCCCAAAGGACCACCAGTCCACGGAGCTGTTGTACTTCTGACCCAGCAGGATCTGTTGCGCCGGAGATAATCATCAACAAACCATTTCAACCTGAAGACTACAGAAGATCTCAGCATGTTTGGTCACCTCAGGAGCGATGTAGTCCGGGGTTCCGCAGAACGTGGAGGTGCGGGATTCCTCCTGCATGTTCTCCTTGCACATCCCAAAGTCTGCTATCTTTATGTGGCCGTCCGAGTCCAGCAGCACGTTGTCCAGCTTCAGGTCTCTGCAGAGGAGCAGAGCAAGCCGTCAGGGCGCCGTTCCTACCAGTTGGTCTCCTAAAGCTCCCAGATCACCTACCTGTAGATGATTCCCTTGGAGTGAAGGAACTGGAGGCCACAGACGATCTCGGCTGCATAGAACCTGTACGACACAGAGAAGCTTGCATTAAATCCACCTCCTGCTCAGAACGTATTCACGCCTGATTAATCATATTGTCTAAAAGTTCCTGATCATCAAAATAATATTAGTGAAGCTGAGGAGAGACGCAGGTTCTGGTGACGAATCCCTAAACCGCCAGTTACTGAACCCGGTAGCTGGTGGTTCTGATACCGTGGAGAAATACTGACCCAAACTAACTTCAGCCTGTTGAAGGTCAAAGCGTCTTTATCCTCTTTAAGTCTGGGTTCTTTCAGGCTTTCCCTGCCTCCTTTTTGAAACGGGGATAAAGACAGGTAGGACTGATTCTTCGCATTTTTTAGGAAAGGCGAAGAAAAAATAAACAATCTGGGATTTACAGGGTGTTAGGTTTATTCTTTTATAAATCATGTGCATTGCTACTTTGTTAGCCAGATAGACAGAGCGGAAGGCCTTCCTTCACATGGTGGATGTCACTGTGTGTACGGAGGCCATCTAATCAGGACAGCCTTCGTGTCTTTAAAAATACACAGAATATGGGCACATCTTGGAGACAGACTGATAGAGGAGAGCTATCTGTAATCTTGGGCATAGAGGCAAGATGCATACAGGTCAGGGCATGGGTGGCGTGTCAGTTTCTGATACGGACAGCAAAGCATCCACCTGATGAAACACATAGACACATAAGGTATAAGAAGGAGAAGATGACCTTGTTCTGGGCTCAATCTTTGCCGGACGCTCGCAGATGTGATTTTTTGAGCCCACAGCTGTGCTAGCTCCAAGCAATTTCTCTGTCCTGTAACGACCTGATCTGAAATAAACTCTGTTACTTTTTTACTCGTGTTTTACAGTCCTTTTTATATGGTTTTACCCAGTTTGAGTTAAGAGTATTAAATAACTTGCTCCCAGGAAAAGAACCGGTGGGGAAGCCCCGAGGTGCAACTGCCTTTTTAGGGGACATAACTTCCTCATTTAACAATGGAAAAAAAATATAATATAGTGTACTTTTTCTAGGTGTTTGTTAATTTGCGTAGTTGCTGTTAAATAAACTAATTCTCAGAAAATAAATAGTTTTTATATATTAAAGCTTACTATATATACCTTTATTAATCAGCTTTAATGACTGACTTCTCCATTATTAAACTGGTACATTATTTTTTGCAAAACAGCTTTGCTTTCACAAAGCCTCAGAAGGACACTTATGTACATAAGGTAAACCTGTTCATGAAATTGTTTTGTTTATATAGTGTTTTTATAATGTTGTTTTTTGTTATTGGCATTAATTAAAATATACTTGTTTGATAACTTAGTATATGTTTGATTTAGGGATGCACGATATCATCGGCCCCCTATCGGTATCGGCCTTAAAACTGAATATCGGACATCGGCCACCCCACCGATATTTAACCCGATATTTGATCAGCTTCTGAGTTTCTCAAGTCTAAAAAAAAAAATAAATACTACTTCTTCTTCTTCCTCAAAAACTTATTTTTTACAGACTTAAAAAATTTTTTAAAGATGAGGGAAAAAATATTGATACAATAAAATATCCCAATATCTTCATATGCTGATATATTGCCATTTAAAAACACCATATCAATCTCTTTTACTAATGAAATATTGCTATATGTCATCGTTATGCTACGAAATCCCCCGAAAATTCACGGAATTTAGCCATATTTTTATATGTTGATATATTGACGCGGTATCGATCTATTTTACAAACAAAATCTCACAAGAATTTGCAAAATATCACGAGAGTTTGTAACAGAACGATGAAATTTCACGAGATTTTGAAAGTAAAATAGATCGATACCGCGTTTTTAAAAATCAATTTGATATCAGCATATGAAAATATATTTGAGTATATTATTTTTCAAAGTGTCAGAAATGGATAACAAAACTGCTATTTTCAATGACTACTTATTTTTGTCCAGCTTTAACATCGGTATCGATATCGGTTATCGGCTACATGAGTTTTAAAATATTGGATATCGGCCAAAATCCCAATATCGTGCATCCCTAGTTTGACGGGTATAAGTCTATTTTGAATTCATAGCCCCCCCTGGAGAAAACTCCACCAGCCACCACTGTTTCTGAGATGTTTTTGTAAATGAGTCTTAATATAAAAGATATGAAAGGCTGTTAAAGTGATAACAGACTCCCATTAGACAGGCTGTTATCACTTTAAGCTGAATGCAGCCACTTGTTTTAATCTTTAAATGCTCTTTAGAGGTGAAATCTAATTATGAAACTGCAGGAACGGTCAGGTGTCAAGCCACAAAGGATGGAGCATCAGTAGTTAGTTGGGGTTACAGCACCAGCGCGGAGAAAAAACTACCACATATGAGGCAATATCTAAATCACAACCACAGAATTTTATTCATAGTCTTATGTTGATGCTGCTCAGATTAAAGTTGCCTATTTCAATTCTATAGTTCTATTTTTTTTGGTCTTGAACCCTATTTTTGGTTAAAGGAATAGTACACCCAAAACATGATTAGCCTTCATTTTCTACTCACCCCCATGCTGAACAACACTCTGGAGTACTTCTTTGATATCTCAAATGCATCTGGAGATCTGGGAGGCTTCTTGCTGTCTGCTGACATTCAAATAATGGAGGTCTATGGCGCCCGAGGCAGAAAGGTCCATAAAAGTCCACAAAAATCGTGTCAATATTCCTCCATACTGCTCGTCCAATGTATTCCAAGTGTCCTGAGTGGGTAGCATCCAGAATTTACTCGAAACGAAGTCATTTAGAATGTTTTTAGAGCATAAACAGTAGTGTATAGGATTTCCTGAAAGCGCGCACATGCGCGTTCACGACGCTACGGAAGCCGGCAGACCAAACCAGATGAAAGTGCGCATTCAGCATCTGCTCTGCCAATAATGCAAGCGTAGAAGAAGAAATGTGCTGTTTACCTGTGCAAAGAAAGAAACAACGAAAGAAAAATGTCTGAGGACTTCAGTGTTGAGGAAGACCATGAGTTCTTTGCTGAGCTGAATGCGCACTTTCATCTGGTTTGGTCTGCCGCGGTTTCCGTAGACTCGTGAACGCGCTTTCAGGAAATCCTATACACTACTGTTTATGCTCTAAAAACATTCTAAATGACTTCGTTTCGAGTAAATTCTGGATGCTACCCACTCAGGACACTTGGAATACATTGGACGAGCAGTATGGAGGAATATTGACACGTTTTTTGTGGACTTTTATGGACCTTTCTGTCTTGGGCACCATAGACCTCCATTATTTGAATGTCAGCAGACAGCAAGAAGCCTCCCAGATCTCCAGATGCATTTGAGATATCAAAAAAGGACTCCAGAGTGTTGTTCATCATGGGGGTGAGTAGAAAATGAAGGCTAATCATGTTTTGGGTGTACTATTCCTTTAAGAGAATTTGAGTGGGATTATAGTGTATGTCCATATTCATTTATTAATTTTTTTTTGATATTCTGATTAATCTCTATCAGATATCGGCCAATATATCAGATATCAGGTTTTTTAAAGCCTCGATTATCTCTATCGGTATCCGCCTTCAAAGTCCCATATTGGTCGGGTTGTATCAGTGGCTTTAGATCTCTTCAGGTGGAGCATAATGTTCCCTCCCAGCATACATGCTTGATGTGAGGGATTGCTGAAGAGTCAACGAGTCGATGCAATCCACTTGTTTTTCTTAGATAAAAATGTTGAACTAATCTGACTGGATGATCTGGTTGAATTGTGGCTGGAAAAATAACGTGAGATGATATGATGTGAATCGGCACTATAGAAATAAACTAAAGTGAGTTAAAATGTCAGTGATTGACGTCTTCTGGCCTGCTGCTGTCAGGCCGGTTCTACATGTCAGGCAGTAATCAGGTTTCTGATCTAAACAAACCAGAAATGTCCTCAGTTTTACTTGATAAATGAAAAGTTTTAGCGTTTCCTCAGGTTCTGTTGGTCTAATGATCTTGAACATCTCTGACCCAGAAGGAGGAGAACCCTTCTCCCGGATCTGGACTAGCGGACGTGTGTCTGATACATACGTAGCTCTATTCAGGTCGAACTTGTGGCAGTTCTGGATGTGGAACATCAGATCTCCTCCGTTTAGATACTCCATCACAAAGAAGAGGTTCTCCTGCAGAAGAAAACATAAAGATGGGAGAATGACAATGGTTCTTCCATCATCATCAGAGACATTCAGGGTCCTCAGAATGCAGAACTGTTCCTCTGTGGTACTTTCTATGGAGCTCTCCACATCTTCCTCCTCCATCACCACCCAAGCGCAACTTTATGAGCCTGTTTTATGGTGCTGATAAACTAGGGGAAGTGGATCTAACAGCCTGTCCTGTACTGATAGATCTACCGTCATTTTCGGACTATAAGCCGCGACTTTTCCCCCATTCTTTGACCTTGCGGCTTATATAACAATGCGGCTTATCTATGTACTTTTACAGCTAATGGCCGCTAGGGTAATACCTAAATCTATGGATTTTACAATCCACCATGTTGACGTCACATTTGCTAGCCACGCACGCGCGGGACTGCGGACGTCCTCCGGAAGCAGACTTCTACCACGAGTGGTACGAGACAGAAATACAGCGAGAAAGACGGAGATTAAACATAAAAAACCTGCGGCTAATAGTCCAGTACGGCTTGTATATGTACAAATCATGCAATTTAGCTTCTGCGGCTTATAGTCCGAAAAATTACGGTAATTGGATTAAATTAGAACCTTTTAGAGATATTGTTGTCGGTTGGATCTGGTTCATTAGTTCTGAGCAAAAAACCCGGAAAGAAAGCCTTAACAGCCTTTGATAATCATTTAACCCAGTTAGACTGGTCCAAACAAGCAGAGGCGCATTCTGACAGAACCCATGTTCCTAACCTTTGTCTGGAAGGTGCAGTACAGGTGAGTGAGGAAGGGGTTCTCCCAGGCTAGAGACAGAACCCTCCTCTCCACCAACGTGCACTCCACGTCATCATCCATCAGAACCACGTCTTTCTTCAGAGCCTTCACAGCAAAAAACGTCCCGCTCCTCTTCAGCTCCGCCAGAAACACCTGGAACCGCAGGAAGACAGAACTTAGATTCTACAGAACAGTGCCGGGACCCGTAAAGGTCATGTGACCCGGACCTTTCCGAAGCTGCCTTTCCCAAGCATCTTGTGCAGGATGAAGTCGTCGATGTTGAATCTCTGCTGATGATCTTTCTTTGGGACGGCATACAGAGGTTCTTCTGAGCCCAACTCAGGAGTGGACGTGCTGACATCTGTAGGCCCCTCCCACAGAACGCCTGTAGGGTCTGCTGAGACGAGGATAACCTTCTGTTATAATCCAAACTTAAATTTAGGAGTCTGTTCTGCTGGAGACATACCTCTGTTAGCAGGTAACGATGAGACGGGTAAACCTGCCACCAACCCAGATGGCGTCCGGATCACGCCTGGCTGGCCCAAACCGATCGGACCTTCTCGGCCAATGATTTCACTCTCTCTGGTACCTTTTGCCTTCAGAGGAAAATGACTGGATGAATGAATCTGATGAATTTTTATTTCTAAATGAACGAAGGTTCTCCAGAATGCAGATGTTTCTGGGGTTAAAGACAGACCTCTTTGTTAAGGAACCAGACCGGCCCTTTCACCCACACAATAAAAAAGATCTAAGATCGGCAGCTCAGAACCTCAGAGTATAAATACTTTAGGACCTGGAGTTTCTGAGGAAGGCTTAGTGAACAGAGATCTTTGGATAGAAGCAAGTCTTATTTCCTCTCCTTCAGCAGAAAGACACTGAGGAAACTTTACTGTTTATAGAGAAACCCTTCCAGACTGCAGGTCATCAGACGAGATTCCTTCTCGTACAAGTTGGTACAACTTCTATCTCACACATTTCTGCTCTGTTAGAGCCCAATGGGTTCTGGTTTTGATTGTTGCCTGTTGGCTCTCCTTAATGTGTTCCAGTCCTTAAAAAGGCTTAAATCAGAACAGAAAACCTCCAGTCAAAGAGACCAGGACGCCCAAGGCTCACCTGATTCCACTAGTCAACCCCACAGCTGGTAGGTCTAATGAGTTCTGACCTGTTGTTTACTCTCGATGACAGCCAAAGCTTCTGCCATTAGTTTCTGGTTGACCCCACACAGGTTGGCGACCTTCTTCTGACATTTGTGGTGGACGTTCATGCTACATTCTGCACAGAAAAAGGCGGGTTTCAAATCCGTTAGTAAATCTCAACACAATTAACGAGTGGAAGCTGCTTCTGGGTTCAGACCTTGTTGCTTCTAACCAGGGTTATCTATGCTATCTATGCATCTATCACACATTGTCTGTAAAGAAAGATTCCTTCTTTGACCAGAACCATCAGCTGCAGGAGGCGCTAAATCATTCTGCAGCAAACCAAAACTTAGACAAACTTTATGGTCATTTTGTATACACAAAATAAATACATGAGTATACAGAATGAAATTTCGTTCTGTACAGCTCTCATGACATTTCCACTTCTTAAAGTGCAGCAGTGATCAAATATATACATTGAAGGAGAAAAAAAACATGGTGCATTTGATCACCAATGTTCTTAAAACTTTGAACTGGACCTTTTCTGTTGTTCTGTTGTAATCTGAACTTAGCAGCTCAGTGAACGGCTGTTCCCCTCCATGGCTTCCAGCCTCCTTAAAGGTATAGACGAATATCTTTTATTTCTGCGTGGATCATCTTTTACTTTTTCAGGCGTACATGCTGTACATGTGGTGAGCTACGGTTTCAGACACTCATGGAAGCTCACCTTTTTCACAGCGGTTCTTTGAAAATGGCAGAGGGTCCTAAGGGTTCGGGCGAACGTTCGGACTCAGTAAGCTTGTAGGAGCTATTAGAACAACAACTTTTAAACAGAGCTTGCACAAGGAGAAATGTGCTTGAGCATGCTCTCGTTAAATAGGTGTTCCCTCTCAGGAGCGGGTGCAGGGTTGTGAATGTGCTTTTTTTATGTGGAGATCTTCTGTGCGGGTCTTTTAAAAGATTCCAGAAAATCCTCTACAATACCTTTAAGTGTAAATGTGTATGAAAGAAGAAGGTCCGGCCCCTCACCCTCACATTTGAGCCCCTGCTTGGCAAGGCCCCACAGCAGCGTTCCACAGTGCTGGCAGAACGTGGGACTCTTGTAGTTGTAGACCTTGAACCTGTGGGGCATGTCGATCTTGAAGCGCTCCTTGTGGATCTGAAAAACACAGCAGTCTGGGTCCAAGAGTAGAAACACAGCAAATAAAGCAGGTTTAATGCAGGCAGGGGCCGACTGGATCCTGCTTCACAGTGGAACCATGGTTCTTCTGCAGGGTTTGTTCGTCCGAGTTTTATAGAACAAAGACGGTAGAATTAGAAATCGAGTCAAATTTGAAAGATTAAGACTGAGAAAGAAAAACTAATTGAAGGCCAGATTAGAATCATGGGCCAGTAGTTGGTTCTGTTCACTTTATTGTATTTTCCTTCCTTCCTCAGGCGAAAGGAAGGACTCGATACCGGGTCTGGGCCCGGTGTTAGAACTCACCATGGTCTCCTTGCTGTTGACGGCTGAACCGGTACACTTGGCGATGACTTTGTCGATGCACTTTTTGTGGATGGCAGCGTTGCACTCTGAGAGACACAAGGAGAGGACAGACTGACATGGAGGACACCCATCTCTTTGGCGTCCAATCAAGAGACAATAAAGGGACACTCACGTCTGCACTGGTATCCCTGCTTGTTCAGACCCCTGTGGAGCGGAAGAGGAAGTGAGAGGTTCAAGAGAAAGGCTGACTTATGTGCAGAGGAGCGCTGATGAAGATGTCGTACCAAACAAACTCTTTGCAGACGGAGCAGAAGGTCGGCTGAGGGAAGAAGGTGGCGCTGAACTCGTGACACTTGACCACGTGGACTTTGGCCTGTTTGATGGCGCCGCGTCGATGATGGAGGGTGAACAGACCGTCTCCGGCCCGCACTGATTCCGGGTCTGCGCCGGTCTGACCTGCAGCGTCTGAAACACATCCAGCCTCCTCAGCTTCACAGGAAGAGTCGCCACAGACAACCTGCTGCACTGTGGTTACATCTTCACAGCAAAGTTTCTATTTCTCACATTTCTGCAAACAAAGAACCACAGCCTGTTTGCATCTTCGTGAGGTTGACTTCTTCCTTTGGCTGTTCAACTTAGAAATAATATCTATTTCAATTGTCCATTTAAACTATATAAGCATTTTATTTTGTCCTTCCAGATGTGACTGTTAGGACAGTTGACAGTAAGACATGACTTTACTGTGTTGAACTCCTTTAGCCTGGTAGCCTGTAAACACTTTAGCATGGGAGCTACAGTTTGTGTCCTCGGCTGTTTTGATAAGCAGGTTATAAGATGGAAAATCTTTTCTTAACATGAGGTCTGCAGTTTTTCCAATTGTGAGCTTGTGTTAAATAATTTTTGTCAGTAAGAGGTCGGTTATTTTATCAAATCAGATCCGTTAGGAGCTCAGGCTAACTGGGTGTGTTTATTGAAAGGTTGTTTACGGTCTAAGGTTTCCAGCAGAAACAGGATTGTTCCATATTTATGTTCCATACTTTGAGTTGAAATGATTAGAGTGAAATTTGTTTTTATTAGAGATGCACGATATTGGGATTTTGGCCGATATCCGATATGCCGATATTTTAAATCTCATGTAGCCGATAACCGATATCGATACCGATAGGGGGCCGATTATATCGTGCATCCCTAATTTTTATTATTGTAATAATGATGATTAATGAATGGCAATGAGTGGGTATCTGATCAAGCTGCTCCTTTTGTGCGTTGTAAGCTGTGCAGACGGTCTGAAGCAGCCCATCGGTTAAAACTCTTTGCCTTTTGTATTATTCTGCTCTTCTAGCTGCAATCATCATCAACCAGTCTGAGTGTTTGTCATGGCTGTGGGTTGTAGGGGTGTGGAAAGCATAACCAGCTCTTTAAAAGAGGGCTGAATAAGGAGGTTATTGGTAAATCCTGTCTACCTAATCTGAGAGGAATTTTCTGGAACAAACTGCAAAAACCTGCCCTGGAGGCCTCATAGTTTTGTTTTGTTATTTTTTAAATGTTGTATAATTTGAGACGTTTAAAGGGGGATTTTGTTGTTTTTTTTACATTGGCCCCTTGATTTCACATTATTACATCATGTTCCTTGAGTTTTGCGTCATTTGGAGCCGTTCGGAAGATATTCCGTTAGGTTATATCCAAGTAACGTCTTCCTATGTGCAACGAGTTGGAAGCACAAACTAAACTGTTCATCATTTATCATTTATGGTACGCCAGCATTCAGAACATGTAGGTGAATCACTGTCCCCCACACATCCACGGTTATATTTTTTATATTTATATCTTTTAAAAACAAAGCGGCGTATGTATAACGTCATCCGCACACCGGACTGGAGATTTTTTTTTTTTTACTTTATTTAACCAATGTATATTAAACCAGCCGGCTTCGCTCTACCTCCTATATATTCGGCTAGCTAATCTGAATCGTTCAATTCCATTTGATCATCTGTGGGAGCAGCACTAGACATCCTCCAGGCATGTGAGTAAAACTAGCAGCAGTTCAGCGGACAGGATGAAGGAATGGTAGCCGGATGATACCATACAAACTTTGTTTTAAAAAAATAGAAATATTAAAAATATAACCGTGGATGTGTGGGGGACAGTGATTCACCTACATGTTATGAATGCTGGCGTACCATAAATGATAAATTATGAACAGTTTAGTTTGTGCCTTCAACTCGTTGCCCATAAGAAGACGTTACTTGGATTACAAAACCGAATATCTTCGGAACAGCTCCAAATGACACAAAACCCATATGGGTGAGTAGACATTATGTAATAACGTAAAATCACGGGCCAAAAGGTAAAAAAAAGGTGTTCCCCTTTAATGTTGGGGTGGGACAGCAAATCAATACATGAATGAAGGAGGTGGGAGGAGTTTATCCGGATCACTGTGTCAGGGTTCCTGTGTATGTGAGTTATGCATCTCTGCCAGAGAGGATCTTTGTGGAGAACCTGGGTAGTCTACACAGGTCACCAGCTCACCAGTTTTTTTTTATAACTCAGGGCTGTTTTCTCGTCTCTAGCTTCCACATGTATGGTCCCTGACATTTTTTTCGATTTTGTTTGGTTATTTTTGCATTTTTATAGATTTTTGCCTTGGTTGCCTCTTCCTCCTTAACTAAATCAGCAAGACAACCCACTGCCTCCTCATCTCTGCATTTGGGTACTCAAAGCCTCCACCCAACCTTAACACACTGTAAATATCTAAGTAATTAATGATGGATGGATGTAGTATGGGAGAATAGCCTTGTCGTCACTGTGATGATTTATTAGAAAGCATCAGTAGGTTCTGTTGTCATCTATGTTCTGAACAGGTTCTGTTATGAATAGATCGACCCGTTCATCAGACCAGGATAGCTGGAACAACCGGGCATCCAGGATAGCTGGATGCTGGATTCAGGAGTTAAAGGATAAATAAGGAGGATAAAAAATGGACGAGGCTTCATGCCGCAGTCAGTTTATCCAAAACAATCCACAACCATAACTCTGAGACCTCGTCTCTCATCTGATCATCCATCAGACTCAATCAGATGTATCAGCCTCTCCACCTCACTCACAAACCCATCCATTCCTACTTCGGCTTGGGTTTGTCCCAAGATGAGAAAGGCAGCAATGGTGGTTCATTACGAGTACTCCAGTCATTCATATCATATTCAATTATCAACTGAATCCAATGTGGAAGCTGGAGACATTGCTGAACTAAAACCGTATGTGTGATGATCTTGGCACTGATGCCTGGCTTAATTGCTCATTTCATTGACCTGTCTAACTGTGCCCGGTTTCCTGTCATTGCTCATCTGATTCATCCGCTCCTGCCTCTATTTAAGGTGCTACATCAAGTCATCATGGCCTCTAAACCACTGAGGCTTCCTGTTCCTGTCTGAATGGTTTGCCTGACCTGGCTTCATACTACTGGCAACTGAGCCTGCCTGTTCCTGTTCTGATCTGTTTGTTTGACCTGGCATCAGACTCCTGCAGACTCCTGGGACACTCAGGGCGGCGCCTGCACTGCAAAAACGATCTCAAAATGAGTAAAAAGGTCTTAAATTTAGTGTATTTACCCTTAATTTGAGCAGGTAAATAAGATGATTTGCCAATGGAATGAGTGTTTTTACTCTTAAAATAAGCTATCTAGATATTATGCACTTGAAATAAGACAATGCAATTGCTTTTTTTTCTTGTTTAAAGTGTAAATTGTCTTGTTCCATTGGCAAAGTGTCTCACTTCAATCCTTAATTCAAGAAAAAATGCACTCATTTTAAGAAAAAATGACTTATTTAGATTTTATTTATTTGCAGTGTGCCACATCAGGTTAGTGACTCACACATTCATAACCATCCTCCATCAGATTATCATGGTCACTAACCTGCGTTTCTCTCCTGCAGAGATTCCTGCCTTAGATGCCCAAATCCCACTCTCTGTCTTGCGTTGAATACTGGGTTCTCTCTTCTGAGTCATGACAGTCTGATCGTTCTCCAGCAATATCAGGTAATCGCTTTTTTATTTTTTAGACTTAGACCATTAGACTTAGACTTATACACTGCAAAAAATGTAAATCTAAATAAGTAATTTTTTCTTAAAATAAGTGCATTTTATCCTGATTTCAGTAGATAAAGGAGACACTTTGCCAATGGAACAAGACAATTTACATTTGAAATAAGAAAAAAACAATTGCATTGTCTTATTTCAAGTGCATTTTATCTAATTATCTTATTTTAAGTGTAAAAATACTCATCCCATTGGCAAACTATCTTATTTACCTGCTCAAATTAAGGGTAAATACACTTGATTTAAGAATTTTTTTACTTGATTTCAGATTGTTTTTGCAGTGTACCATAAGACAACTTCTGATGTTAGGCAGATGTTAAATATAGTTTTTTTTTATTTTAAGCAACATTATTTCTGTATGAAAATAGATTTTTATATTGGCTTTGATGTAACATTTTAATCCGAAATATCCTGATTTATCAGCTGGAAGCAGAAAATCTGTGATTTATTATGATTATATAAACACTTAATCCGGTTCTAGCCAAAGAAAGAAAAAGTGTCGCCTTATAAGTTCAGCAAACTGCAGGATATTTTGAGGATATTGACATATTTCTATAAGCTGTTTGACTCGAGTCGTCATCATACATCATCCATAGAGGTGAAGACTCACCACTCTTCTCCAGGTAGTATCTGGCCTCCATCAGCAGGCGACCCTGCGGCTTCATCTCCAGCTGCAAACAAAAAGTTACAACAGAGATTCATCTGGTAAAAAGAGGAAGGATGTAGCTGAAAGGGATGAAGATGATGCAAGGATGACATGCTTGCTGGAAATACTGAAGCAGAATCAGAAGCGACAGATTGGAGAAATCCACTTGATCTTAGTCATTCGTTTATTTACAGTTTGGTCGTGATGTGGTTTCCTTCAAATTAAGAA
Organism: Cyprinodon tularosa; assembly: GCF_016077235.1. Classification (NCBI taxonomy): domain Eukaryota; kingdom Metazoa; phylum Chordata; class Actinopteri; order Cyprinodontiformes; family Cyprinodontidae; genus Cyprinodon; species Cyprinodon tularosa. The sequence goes on from NW_024039018.1 coordinate 829,029, forward strand.
TTACAAGGCATCTCCCCTAAGAGGAAAACTCTCCGTAAAGCTAGAATTAAGTCAAACAGTAGAAAAGATTTCTAAGAATCAGCTGAAGAAGCAATGAATGTTTCTCAGACTTTTGGGCTTTAACAGCCACAGGGTCCCAACATTTGGCGGATAAATACGGATGTGACTGGCTGCTGATAATGTGTCCTGGTCTGATCATACCTTCAGTCTAATTTGACGATAAATATTTTACTTTGCTCACAAAATAACATATTCGTGAGAGCAGACAGTGGGTTTAAAATATTGGCATCTCAATTTATTAGGTTGATAATTCCACAAGACTTTTTCGTTAAGATGTTGCGACAAGGGGCAGGTGTCCTTTCTTTATAATTTTTCTGTAAGTAATTGTAAGTGAATCCAAAGAGTCATCACAGAACATTTTAGAATCATGGAGAGCCAATGTGTAAGAAAATATAACAGAGGGAGAATGGGCCAGAGCTTGTTTAAAAGTTCAAACTCAAAAGGTGAATATAAACTCTATATTACTACGATACAAATGGATAAGCAGAGAGTATATAGCTCCAAGTAAGCTGCACCTGTTTAACCCAAATATCCCGCATACGTTCATTAAATGTAAGCAACAAAAAGCCTTTTAATTCCACTGCATGTGGGAATTTCTTCTGATTCTCGCTTTTTGGGAAAAAGTATTAACTCTGGGTGGTTGGATCATTGGAAAAGCAGTACCTCGCAAACCAAAGTTCTGTTTATTGAATATTTTCCCAGATAACTTTGTGACCTCCAAATATGAAAAATCCCAACTCAATATTTGTTTTTTGGAAGCCAAAAGATGTAAAGCCTGATCGCGAAAAAATGGATACACCATGTAGTACTTCGTAATGGTTAACAAGGATGTCTTTTATTTGGTTTTAGAAAGATTGACAAGTATTCGAAGATCTGGAAGGTTTTCTGTAAAATTTCTTTTTGATAAAAATGATGGTGGGAGTGATGAGTTCAACTGAAGATTATTATTTATTTATTTCGTTTCAACTTGATTTGGTAAAGATATTTTTTTCTTGTATATGCCTTCTTGTTTTGTGTTGTTTACTGTTTGTAATTTGATAAAATGTGCAATAAACTTATAAAAAGAAAAAAAGATCATCAGCAAGCTGTCCATCTGTAAAGTTACGACTATTTATTTCAAATGATTCTTAATTGTAAACTAATCCATCCACAGAGAATCTAGAGTGGTGCAGAATAAATCTTTACTGAAAAATTTGAGGGGGAATGAAAAGATTCTGCTCCAAAAGTAAAAGTTCTAGCCGGTCAAACTTCACGAGTTGTTTTCCGCAACTTCGGTCATAAAAACAAAACAAGCTACAATTTGGGAGAGGTGCAGCAGAGCGTCTGTGGAGGGGGCGGGACGTCTGGAGCCGAGGTATTTCATTGCACTGATTTTGTGCAAAGCCTTTCAGAATCTATAACGCAGGGGTATTATTATTTTACAGTGAATGAGGTTTTAATAGGAAGAGGTTGAGTGCAACTTTTCTACTTCTGTTATTTTCTGTAGTTTCTCAAAAAAAAATGCATAACGATATTACAGCTTTCATTGATTTATTTCAAACTTGAAACATTGTTTAGCCTGTAAGGTGTAAAAAAAAAAGAAAAAAGAAAGAAAAATGAACCAATTAACTGAATCGATTCGAATGGTGGTATATTCTTGAGTATCGACAATAATCGAATCGTTGGGTCAGGAAATCGATACTGAATCGAATCGCCATGATGGATGTGATTTACACCCCTAGTAGCGCTGCTTCAACAGCAGGATTCATCCACGACCACCTCAAGACGGCCAACTGAATTTCAAACAAGTTTGATTTTCTTCCGATCTCATGATGCTTGATCAGGAGGTGGTCAAGAGAAGCTGATCGCTCCTTGCTACTCCCTGTATACTACACGACGCAGGATAAATAGGCTTAAACGGAAAATTCTTGGATGACTGGAAAATCGACCCAAAAAGGGCAAAACAATCGTACAGTGTATGATGGCTTTAGACGCCGGCTGATGGTGATGTGAGACCGAGATAGAAGCTCTCCGCTATAAAGCACAGAGGGAGGATTAAAGCAAAGGCCATGAGGAGAGCTGACTGGTTCAATGAGCGGTTCTCTACTGGGAAAATAGGAACCAAGAGGACGGCATCAGAGAGGTCCAGTCACTCTGCAGTCACTCTGCAGTTCTCAGTCCTACAGAAACGATAGAAGCTGCCAAGCAGAACCCAAGGAAGGATTCAGAGGAGATGATGGTGGTGCTTTTATTTCCTGAATATTTAAATAATGTTCTGTCTTAAGCGCTGGTCTTAAAACCTGGAGGCGTACCTTGTCCTGAACACCTGGTTAAAATATATCAGAGGCAGGAACGGATGGACTAAAAGGGTCCTAAAAATCTCAAACTCAGTAAATGATCTATGAATTAAAACTATAAATAAATAAGAAAATTACAACATAAATGTTAGCTGTGGATTGTGACCTTCACCTGTAAATAAAGTGTTTTTTAACCAGCTTTCATGGCTCAGTCCGTCGCTGAGCCCCTCTATGGTCTGTGAGACTGTACCGATCCACGGTTCTGCTGCACATACCCAGATCTCCAGCTTTCCGTTCTCCTTCCTGCAGCGTGAAGCTAAGGAGTCTAGAGCCACTGTGGCCTCTGACTTGAGCTCTGCCGTGCGGTCCTTCACCATCACGTGCATGATGCGGCCGCGGTGGACGTGGGCGTCAAACGTGGTGCTCCACGGTGGGTACATAGTGGGCTTCTTCTGCTTGTAGACCTGGCCCTTCTCTGCAAACACAAGAAGCAAACACAATGTTGCTGAGTCATGCTCTGGTGGCATTTCTCTCATTTCTCTCTTGTGCCCTTCCACTTCCACAGTGTAGAAACAGGCCTGTTCTATAAGGTACAGGCCGAACACAGCTGCTCTCATTGTGCTTGGAGACATTTGGATCCACCTGTGGAAGCAGTTCAGAGAACAATGACTGCACAATTGTCTAATATCAGAGCTGATCGTTTATTTCTGAGTACTTTTTCCACAACAAAAAACAAAGCAGGCATTCAGTTAGAGGAACCGAGAACCATCTCTAAACACTCCACTTAAAAGTCAAAGAGAAACTAGAGTGCGACTTTAATTCAGTTGACAACCTGCAGGTCAAAGGCTAGGTTCACTTGGAATTGAGCATTAATTGGAATTAATGCTCAATTTTTTTGTGAAATACGATTTTTTTCAATTGCCGTTCACATTTCCAAATATATGCGACTTGTATGCGATCTCCTGTGTGAATTGCATTCATACAGCTTAAGTGTCCCTCATGCGCAGTAGAGGAAGCAATGAAGTCACAAGTAGGGGTGTGCAAAATAATCGTCATGATGATGCATCGTGATTCTAATTTTCGTGATCTACTGCATCGATTCTTGACGCCAAGTATCGATTATTAATTTTAAAAAATTTATAAATAAAATTGCATGAATTGTTGGCGAACATCAGCCAAAAACAAGTGTTATACAACTTCCAGTCCAGTAGATGTCGCTGCGGATGTGTTGACGCACGCTGCCTTGTGTCACAAGCATTTGTGGCCGCGGGATATTGTGCCAAGTCATTCAAAAACAAAACATGGAGGAGAAAGTATTGCAAATCATCGCAATAATTCAAGTATCGTGATGCATCGTGATTCGAATCGAATCGTGACGTCTTTGGCAATACCCACCCCTAGTCACAAGCAAGCATGCTCTGTGTTTACAGAAGTAAACATGGATGGTAGCGCAGGAGAGCATCTAGCGATCTTTCCCAACCTTAAGAGCTCAATCTTTTCAAGATGGTTAAAAAAAAAAGAACGACTGCTCTCCGCATTATCGTCCGCCATGGTTGTTGTTTTTCTTCACGTTTCTGCGTAGCATGACGCAGAATAGTGGCCTTTATTGAGTATTAAAGACGTTCAGGTCGGATGAATACGTCCAACTTTATTTTGCGACGTCCGAGGCACAGATGGACAGGCCAGTGGAAGATTTTTATTATATCTATATCTACATATATATTATACATATACAGTGGTTAGAAAAAATGTTTGCCCCCTTTCTCATTTCCTGATTTTTTTGCATGTTTGTCACACTTAAGTGTTTCGGAACATCAAACTCATTTAAACAATAGTCAATTACAATACAAGTAAACACAAAATGCAATTTGTAAATGAAGGTGTTTATTATTAAAGGAGAAAAAAAATCCAAACCATCATGGCCCTGTGTGAAAAAGTGATTGCCCCCTAAACCTAATAACTGGTTGGGCCACCCTCAGCAGCAACAACTGCAACAAAGCGTTTGCGATAACTTGCAATGAGTCTTTTATAGCGTTCTGGAAAAATTTTGGCACACTCATCTTTGCAGAATTGTTCTAATTTGGTTACATTGGAGGGTTTTCGAGCATGAACAGCCTTTTTTAAGGTCATACCACAACATCTAAATAGGATTCAGGTCAGGACTTTGGCTAGGCCATTCAGTGGCGGACTTGCTGATGTGTTTAGGATTATTGCCCTGCTTCAGAACCCAAGTTCGTTTCAGCTTGAGTTCACAAACAGATGGTCGGACATTCTCCTTCAGGATCTTTGGTAGACAGGAGGATTCATAGTTCCATTTATCACAGCAAGTCTTCCAGGTCCTGACGCAGCAAAACAGCCCCAGACCATCACACTACCACCTCCATATTTTACTGTTGGTATAATGTTCTTTTTCTGAAATGCAGTGTTCTTTTTACACCAGATGTAATGGGACACACGCCTTCCAAAGAGTTCCACTTTTGTCTCATCAGTCCACAGAATGTTTTCCCAAAAGTCTTGGGGATCATCAAGATGTGATTTGGAAAAATTGACACGAGCTTTAATGTTCTTTGTGCTCAGCAGTGGTTTTCTTCGTGGAACTCTGCCATGCAGGCCATTTGTGCCCAGTCTTTTTCTGATGGTGGAGGCATGAACGCTGACCTTAACTGAGGCAAGGCCTGCAGTTCTTTGGACGTTGTTGTGGGGTCTTTTGTGACCTCTTGGTTGAGTCGTCGCTGCGCTCTTGGGGTAATTTTGGGAGGCCGACTACTCCTGGGAAGGTTCACCACTGTTCCATGTCTTCACCATTTGTGGATAATGGCTCTCACTGTGGTTCGCTGGATTCCCAAAGCTTTGGAAATGGCTTTATAACCCTTTCCAGACTGATAGATCTTAATTACTTTCTTTCTCAATTGCTCCTGGATTTCTTTGGATCTTTGGCATGATGTGTAGCTTTTAAGGATCTTTTGGTGGACTTTACTGTGTCAGGCAGCTCCTATTTAAGGGATGTCTTGATTTAAAACAGGTTTGGCAATAAACAGGCCTGGCTTTGGCTAGAAAAATTGAACTCAGCTGTTAAAAACCACAGTTATAGTATATTATAATGAGTGGGGCAATCACTTTTTCACACAGGGCCATGATGGTTTGAATTTTTTCTCCTTTAATAATAAACACCTTCATTTACAAATTGCATTTTGTGTTTTCTTGTGTTGTCCTTGACTATTGTTTAAATTGGTTTGATGTTCTGAAACACTTAAGTGTTACAAACATGCAACAAAACAGGAAATGAGGAAGGGGGCAAACACTTTTTTACACCACTGTACATACATATACATACATACATACATAGTGAGGAAAATAAGTATTTGAACATCCTGTTATTTGACAAGTTCTCCCACTTAGAGAGAGAACTTGGTCTGAAGAGCGTCTGAAGTTGTTATCATAGGTGAATGTCCAATGTGAGAGACATACCTTAAAAAAATTACAATATATGACTTTATTTACTATTTGTATGATACAGCTGCAAGCATTTGAACATCTGTCTATCAGCTAGAATTCTGAACCTCCTAAATTAGACGCACCTGTTTGAGGTCGTCAGCTGCATAAAGACATCTGTCCACCCTATCCAATCAGTAAGAATCTAACAACTAACATGGCCAACACCAAAGAGATGTCCAAAGACACTAGAGACTGAATTGTACACCTCCTCAAGGTTTGAAAGGGCTAAGGGGGAAATTGCCAAGCAGCTGGGTAAAAAAAGGTCCACTGTTGGAGCAATCAATGAAGAATCTAAACATAACTGTCAATCTCCTTCAGACTGGGGCTCCATGCAAGATCTCACCTCATGGGGTCTCAATGATCCTGAGAAAGGTGGAAAATCCGCCCAGAACAACACATGAGGAGCTGGTCAATGACCTGAAAAGAGCTGGAACCACTGTTTCCATGGTTACTGTTAGTTATACACCAGGACGTCATGGTTTGAAGTCATGCATGGCATGGCAGGTTCCACTGTGTAAACCAATGGCCATTCGGATGATCCAATAGAGTCATGGGAGAAAGTCATGTGATCAGATGAGACCAAAATAGAACTTTTTGGTCATAATTCCGCTAACCGTGTTTATGTGGAAAGAATGTTAGTACCACTGGCGTAACTTTCTGAGGACTGGTGTGTTTTCGGCTCATTTACTTTAGCCAGCAACACTAACCTCAGGACGCGCCCTGCTGTCTGTGTTCTGATAGTTTTCAGTCAGTGTTTCTGTCTCGCTATCCCGCTGCTCCTGAGTCCCGCCTACTGATATGACATCACTGGATCCTAAGTCCATGGCTACCACTGTTCTAGTTAAACAGTTCAACTAAAACATCATTAGTTCAACTTTTTTATTTTCTTTAGTCCAACTGTTTTTAATATTCTTTTTTGTTTCTGCATTTCTTATTTTATTTTATAATTTTTTTTTCCTACTTGCTTTGATTCTGTTTTATTTTCCTATATTTTAATCATGTAAAGCACTTTGCATTGTATTTGTACTGAATTGTGCTTTACAAATAAATTTGCCTTGCCTTGCCTTGCCTCCACGTCTGTCACTTTATGATAGAACATTATTGGCAGTCGCTATACACAGTAGCTACGTGATTGGAGGAGAGACGACACACAGCAGCACTCATTAATATTAACCAGCAGCTACTTCGAGTTTTATTTTGAATAAAAAAGTAGTAGACGGGTTAGTTTAAAAAAGTTTTCAGGCATACGGAGCTTTTTCAACAAAAAAAAGCAACGGAGTGTAAATAGCCTTGAAAATTAGTATTGTAGTGCAGTAAGTTTGACAAAAGCAGGTGTTTAAATAGTGAGTTCTTTGCTAGTTTAAAAAAAGCAAAAAATCTCAGTTTTTTTTTTCAGTAACAGTTTTTTTCCCCTGTTTTTATTTGTTATTAATGTTGCTGATGTTTCTGAGCCACTACAAAAGAGCCACTTAAAGGAGCCAGTCTATTTGTACATTATAATATTTTTATTTTGTTACTGTTGCATTCGCAGCAATATGAAAGCAATGAATAAATGTATGCCGTTCAAATTTGTGTTTGGGCTTATTTTAGCTAAATACAAAAACCTAACAAAAGCCTTTAAATCCTGTAACTGCAGGTTCATCTTCCCTTATAGCAGGGTTAACCAATTAAAAATCTAGAATAAAGAAAATCATCAACCAGTAAAGGTCTGGAGACATTTTTAAACAGTTAAACAGAATTTAACACACATTTCTTTAAACAGAAATAAAATGAGGTGTTTATGCATCTATTTTATACATTTAATTTTTTTAATTAAAAAATAAAATTAAAACAATTAAAAAATCTAAAGTGTTTTTTTGAAGTAGAGAATAACAATCGTTCAGTTTGGTATACAGACAATTTCCTGAATCACATATGTTTTAAAACACCTGAACTGAATGGTTTTCTTTTTTCTGTCTTAATGAGAGCAGTGGGCTTTAGGCTGACCTGCGAGGTTTTAAACCTGGGTTTAAATGAAGACTAAGCCATTCTCAAGCACATATCAAGGAGCTCATTTTGAGCCTGGATCCATATTTATATTTGATTCTGTTCATGGTGGAGAATCCTGCTTCACAGCAGCAGGTTGAGCCAAACATCCTCTAAATGTGCAGGCTCTGCTCCGGCCAGGTCAAGATCCGCAATTGCAATCTCACCAAACAGGAAAAAGAACAGCGAGAAGATCCGGTTTGTCAAATTAAAATATACTAACAACAGATCGGTAACTACAAATTAGAGCATAATTCTTCTATATTTCAAAAAACTAACAGCATTTATTTCAAAGATTGGATGCAAACTATTGGTCCTTCAACAGACCAGGAAGCAGATTTCTCATCTCCATCAGAAACTGAACATCTGCTGGATGCTGATGGGGATTTTTTAAATATGTCATATAAAATTAAGCGTTAATTTCTGCATGTTTTGCTCCTATGAATTTAATGATAATATCGCGCATGCTCTCCTAAAGCTCCGAGGATACGTCAGAGCGCAGCAATACGGGAGGAACAGCGGAAGCTGTAGGCTTTGCTTTGCAGGAGGTCTGGAGCGCTACAGGGCAGAGCGGAGGATTAGGGACTACGGGGTAACAGGAGAAGCAGTGCAAATGATGTTTAGACACAGTTGTCAGACAACATGTGGTATTTTTTAAACGTTTTAAATCAGGTTGGGTCCGGATTAGCCAGCAGGTGGGTCTGGATCCGGCCCGCGGTCCGCTAATCCGTGACCTCTGCCTTCTAGTGTCTCCACCAACTTTCATTACAAAGTAATTAGTTAGTACCCAATAAAGAAATCTTTGGAGAAAGCTCAAACTCTGTTTCTCAGCGACAGCCCAGAAACCTGACTGATCTAGAGAAGAACTGCATGGAGGAGTGGGCCAAAATCCCTCCTGCACTGTGTCCAAACCTGCTGAAAAACTACAGGAAACGTTTGACCCCTCAAAAAGGCTACTGTACCAAAATATTAACATCGATTTTCTCAGGTGTTCCAATATTTATTTGAAGCTATATAATACAAATAAATAGTTTAAAAAAACGTATATTGTGATTTTTATATATATCTGATCTGGCTCTCCCTTCCTTCATTCATAACTTTCCTGAAAACTTATTCCAATCATTAACTGATGCAGCAAAGCATGAGCTTCACCTGATCTCAAGGCTTGGCTGCTAAATACAGTGATGAGAGGGCATCCACATATTGGCCAATGCAGATACAAGAAGAAAATGAATATCAGCCAAACATATATATATATATATATATATATATATATATATATATATATATATATATATATATACATATGTAATACAGGCTTTTATTACACAGTGGTTAATCTGTCACTAAACAGACTCACCGCTAACCACTAAAACTGCAGATCAGTTTGGTTTTGTTAAGTGAATCACTGCTTACTGGATGCTTCAGCTTCACATTTCAGCAGAAAACATCTCGGATCTAAGATCTTATCAATAGTTATCAGTCCCACAGAACGGCTTCTGACTGATAATATGCATTTTTTTGGTTTGCTTATAAGAGTGGCATGTGGAGCAATTTTCTTTACAAAACAAGAACTACTAAAATTATGAGGTTACACATAAATAATTATACTTAGAGTGGCTCAGGTTATTCTGAGCTATCTCTACAGTTATGCTGCTATAGGCTTAGACTGCAGGAGGACATAGGGACATCTTTTTCATCATTTTTTACATATTTCCAGTTATTAATCCAGTCTGTCGATGACTTGGGATCTATATTTTTTATTTATTATTATATTTCTTATGCTCTCTCTGCTTTTTTCTCTGGTTTACAGTTGATTTTTGTGTCTCTGCTTCTGTCTCCTTGAACCCCAGTCGGCCTCAGCAGATGGCCGCTCACACTGCTGGAGGTTTCTTCCTGTTCAAAGGGAGTTTTTCCTCTCCACTGTCGCTACAAGCATGCTTAGTGTGAGGGATTGATGCAATGAACTGGTTTTCCTTAGATAGAAAACTTTGAATCAATTTGTATGATCTGGTTGAATTGTAAAGTGCCTTGAGATTAAATGTGTTGCGAATCTGTGCTATATAAATTAAACTCAGAATTGAAAATAGATGCATTAATTCAGGGGGTAAAATAGGAATAAATTTAGGATTAAGATTTGGGTTTATTGATTGATACCACCCTAATGGGACTACTGGGATGTATTCATATATATATGAATATATAAAGTGAGGGATATGTGTATATATATATATATATATATTTGAATACCTATATAAATATGTTTGTGTATATAGCATAAAAATATGTAGGAGGGACAATCTGAAGCCATTCTGGGACTGATAACCACTAAAAACTTTTTGACTGGATAATCTGCTTGAATTGTCTCTGTAAAGTGACCTGAGTTAACATGATGTGAATGGGAATTAAATAAACTGAACAGACTAGAATTGGTTGGGATTATAAACATCTGAAGCGGCTGAACCTGATTGGTAAAGTATCATTTTATTGTGAAGGTTTTTTCCTGAAGCACAGATACTGAGTGGTGTTTCTCAGGAGGACATTCATGCTCCAAACTGTTTTAATCAAACAGCCACTGCTAACTGCTATAAAGCTATTACTTTACAGTCCAAGACTGCAGTTTCTCCTCACAGGTCCCCTTCCTGCTCCAGCAAAAGCTTTAAAATCTCAGAGACCTGCAGGAGTTCAATCTGAAAGCCATTCCAGAAGAAATTGAATCAGTTTCTCCATCCAGAACCAGACAGCTATCCAACACCACACTCTTCAGTTGTTTTCAGAGTGACCTTCTGCCCCGTTAAGCGTCAAAAACATCACAGTGACATTTTCACTGCAGGATGTGACTACTATTTCCTTCCTTTAAGGCTCCTTCTTCTACAGCTGAGTCAAAAGCTGCCCTGTTTGTGAGGCTCGCAGCTTTTTCAGTATCAGATGGAGATGAAGAAGAAACTCCATGTTTGCTTTCAGTTTTACTTCTACATTCATGGACTCATAGCAGACAATCGATTCCAGATGATCGCACAGGTCGTGACGAGTTCAGGTCCCCTCACTGCTTAAAATAGGTTTTCAACTTTTTTGTCCAGAGGTTTAAGATGGGATCAATATAAAATCGAAATAAATAAAACTAAAAGAAACGGAGCAATTAAACAAAAAATAAAATAACATCAGAAAATCAAATAATGTTTAATGAAGATGCCAGTTGGGGACCTGTGAGGCGTCTGTTTCTCAAACTAGAGACTCTAATGTACTTATCTTCTTGCTCAGTTGTGCAACGCGGCCTCCCACTTCTTTTTCTACTCTGGTTAGAGCCTGTTTGTGCTGTCCTCTGAAGGGAGTAGTACAAACCGTAGGAAATCTTCAATTTCTTAGCAATTTCTCGCATGGAATAGCCTTCATTTCTAAGAACAACAGTAGACTTTCAAGTTTCAGATGAAAGTTCTTTTTCTGGCCATTTTTAACATTTAATTGACCCCACAAATGTGATGCTCCAGAAACTCAATCTGCTCAAAGGAAGGTCAGTTTTGTAGCTTCTGTAACGAGCTAAACTGTTTTCAGATGTGTGAACATGATTGCACAAGGGTTTTCTAATCATCAATTAGCCTTCTGAGCCAATGAGCAAACACATTGTACCATTAGACCACTGGAGTGATAGTTGCTGGAAATGGGCCTCTATACACCTATGTAGATATTGCACCAAAAACCAGACATTTGCAGCTAGAATAGTCATTTACCACATTAGCAATTTATAGAGTGTAGGGGTGTAAATAATAATCGTTTTGTATCGATGCATCGATCCAACAGCTGAGGATCCAATGCATCGACACGTCCGAAAGAGAATCGATTCATGTTTTTTTTTTCCTCCGGTCTATTTTTATCCATTTGCTCATGGGCGTAATTCTCCTCCCGTGCTGCGGTGGCGCTAAACCTATTTTGCCCTCCTACCTCGCTTCCTGGTTATACTCTTACAGCAGTGTGTCGCAGTGAGCTTGACAGACATTTTTAAATTATGCTCTATATTGAAGCGTGGTCTGAGCTACACGCTGTGGGTCTAGATACGGCCGAGGCGGTGAGGAAGTGGGGACGAGTTTAGTCAGACGATGGAGGGACATGAGGGCCAAAAAGAGCGGAGATCCAGGTGGAAAAAGGGTCTCAGGGTTCTCGCGCACCTTGCTCTTCTAGCGGGTCAAACTTCACGAGTTGTTTTCCGCAATTTCGGTTATAAAAACAAAACAAGCCGGCCTCCTGTCTGTTTGCGGTCAGCTACAACTTGGGATGATACAACTTTTCTACTTCTGTTATTTGCTGTTGTTTCTAAAAAAAAACACAAAGCAATATTACAGCTTTCATTGATTTATTTCAAACTTAAAACTTTGTTTAGCCCGTAAGGTGTAAAAAAAAAATCTAATAATAATAATAATAAAAAAACAAACAGATTAATCGAATCGAATCGTTGTGTATTCTTGAGTATAGATACTGAATCGTATCGCAATGATGGATGTGATTTACACCCCTAATAGAGTGTATGTCTTTAAAGTTCAGACCAGTTTAAAGTTATCTTCATTGAAAAGTACAGCGCTTTTCCTTCAAAAATAAGGACATTTCAATGTGACCCCAAACTTTTAAACGGTAGTGTATACATATATATATATATATATATATATATATATATATATATATTGCACTGAACCATTTGTTTGCTTTCAGATAAGATAGATTTTTTTTTGCCTGCTCAACACATTACAGAGCAGAACTGTTGACCACCCCAAGATGGCGCCACCAAATCATGAGGGCGCCCATATGTGAAAGCGGTCGATGCGGGGTCTATTGGTATATTATGTCTAGGGTGACCACTACTTTTTAAGGTGCATTGTGGGAAATGTTTTATCCACCAGCCATAGGGACATGTTGGAACCCCTATAGTCCTCTACGGAGGGATGAGGGTGGACGCTCAGACAGCATAAATCTTTACATCTTTTTCACTTGTTTTTCTTCAGTTACTCTCAACGCTGCTGCCCCCTGATGGCAGCCATATTTAGCTCCTTCACAGCTGGAGACACTTCAGCTGCAACACCAAGCAGAAGTGATAAATCACATTGGATTACGACACAAAGATGCATCATTCTGCTTAATGAGGTTCTGATGTGGTTCTCAAGAACCAGCAGCTGTATTCATTCCAGGAAAAACTGATTTATAAACTCCTGGTCAGTTTAAACATGACTTTGACTCATCCGTAACTCTTTGCTTCCTTCCTTATCTGGGGTCCTTTTCTCATGTGAACTATCTGTCATTTCCTCCAAATGAAGGATTAAATTTAGACCATCTTTATTTGGAATAAAGGAGAAATCAAAGAATTAAACTAGGATGACTTAAAGACACAGCATGATTGAAGCATCAGGACACCTGCGGGCGTTTGCTTCAGTTTAATCAGTTATGGATTTATTCTGGTTTTATCTGAGTCCTTTTTCTGCTTCCCTCCAAGCTGCATGTTGTTAATCAGAACAGAGGACCCAGAATTCAGGCAAGACATACAGTGGAATAACTTAAAGTGTTTATTGATACAAGCGGAACTGGTCTGCCTGGTGGCTGCAGCGTCTGAGGCAGGAACGTCACAGAGTTCCAGACGCAAAAGCCTAGAAGGCTGCAAGGCTGACTGGAAATCAGATCCGAGCTGATGAAGGAAGGCAGGATAATCCAAAGGGAGAGGTCAAGAGGCAGATCCAGTCAGTCCATAGAAGAATTCAACAGGAGTCCAATGATGGGGCAAACAGATCAGACAGGTGCAGGCACGCTCAAAGGTCCAAATTTGACCACCATGTTTACATTTTATCACTGCTGCACTAGAAATGGAAATGTCTTGAGAGCTGTACTTAATGAAATTTTGTTTTGTAAACACTCTGTGTACAAAATGACAATAAAGTCTAGGTCTAAATACAGAAACAGATCAGAAGCAGGCAATCAGACACAATAGAAACACCAGAGATTCTGGCATCGATGGGAACAGGCAGTTTAAATAGAAGTAAGAGCAGGTGGATAAGATGAGCAGTGATGAGGAGCAGGGCAGAGCTTGACAGGTGAATGAAATTAGCAATCAAGCCAGCCATCAGCTCCTAAATCATGACACCTAATGTCTCTGTTTTTAGCTTTTTCCTTCACTCTGACTTACCGGAGGTTTAAGATGGGGGCAGCCAGGATGATGTCAGGTAAAACCCTGAGTAAGGATCTTACAAAACCAAGAAAATTCAGTCTCATGGTCGCACCAGGAGCTCTTCCTGTTGCACGTTTAAAGCTGACATCAACAGAGCCGCAGTCAGCACATTAAGGTGTGCTAAAAACTGCCATCATGACAGCATCAGTGTGAGTCATAGGAGAAGCTGAGACTAAATAAAGGTGTAAAAGTCACAGCAGAGAAAGAGGAAAATGGCCAAATATGGACCACTGGGTCCAGGAGAGTTATCAACAGGTTTGATCAAACCCAGTAGAATCATTCGGTCAACCTGTCCTAGACCTCAGGGGTTTATTTCCCTCAGCAGCTTGGTAATAACAAAATCTCATTCCTAAGCCCAAATTGGACTAGTTCAGAACTTGAGAGGAACAGGAGAACAAACTGTGTACTCAATGCAGATCTTAGACTGGCCTGAGTTGCTAGACATCGAAGAGGAACAGGTTCTGTTAATAAGGCTGGCATAAAGACAAAGGAGGACGCGTAGGTGGTTGGTACACCCCTTGAATCAGACCTGGGATCCAACTGGGGAGTTTCGATCCGGCGATTAAGGTCTGCGCCGGTTTGCGACCATCAGACGCGTAGTCAGGATTTTTTTTGAGGTGCACAACGACGGTTGCAGAGCCTCTGCGCGGGAGGCACAGAGATATTTGATGGAGGCTATGCTTCAGAAGTATAAACTGGCCTTAAATCAGATTAGTTGGACACCAGAACAGACGACAGTTCCGTCATTCCATGATTCTCCCTCTAATAATTAGACCCAACTTCTGCATTTGATCTCATTCATTCATTCATTCATACAGGATGAAGCAGAACCAGATTAGAGCTGCTTCTGATCTTGGTATTAAAGAGGCAACTGCACTGCAAAAAATGTAAATCTAAATAAGTAATTTTTTCTTAAAATAAGTGCATTTTATCCTGATTTCAGTAGATAAAGGAGACACTTTGCCAATGGAACAAGACAATTTACATTTGAAATAAGAAAAAAACAATTGCATTGTCTTATTTCAAGTGCATTTTATCTAATTATCTTATTTTAAGTGTAAAAATACTCATCCCATTGGCAAACTATCTTATTTACCTGCTCAAATTAAGGGTAAATACACTTGATTTAAGAATTTTTTTACTTGATTTCAGATTGTTTTTGCAGTGTGGATCAGAACTTTCTTCTCACCTAAAAACTCAACAACATCAAACATCCATCGTCCGATTTCACTCATACTGGATTCCTGCCTGACAACACGAAGTAGGCTTAAATTGTAAAAACAACAGGAAGTCCCAGAGCTTCAGGTTAACATGATTGATTTGTTGTTTTAACCCCCAGCAGCTGGAATCAAAGAGCAGAGCCTCTGATGCGACCCGGTTGGCTGACCTGTGTCTATGGCCTCCTTCATGTACACGGCGCAGTACGGGTTCAGCACCTCCTCATAGTAGGCCAAACCAGGATCGATCTCAAAGCTGGAGAAGCCGATCCGCAGGAACGGCGACATGTTCGCAGGTGAGCCACCGATGTCCAGAGAACCTCCAGGATCCAGGCGGCTCTTTCTCTCTGCCGCGGCGCCTTTCTCATCCACAGGCTGGCAGGGAGGGGGAGGATGCTGAGAGGAAGTGTGCTTTTTGATTTTTTTTCCGTCCTCCGAGTATCAAACAACCTGTGAGAGGAAGACAGGCACATTTCATCATCTATGACACAAAAAAAAAAAAACCGCAGAATCTGTCTGCAAAAACACTAATTCTGTCAGCTTTGAGGAGGAGGGCAGAAAACCCCAAAGCCAACGTTCTGAGCCGCCGACAGGAAACGCTTCTTTCTTCGTTATTCACACCCCGACCAGTTAAGGCAGCTGAATCTTATAAACAGCAGCACCTGTCAAGCAGTTCCTGCCCTGCAGCAGGCTGCAGTCCCCGGGACGGTCCGGCCGAGGAGCTAACCCAACCCGTTTGCTCTGATCTATATGAGTGAGTGCTGGCGGCACGGAGCTGCCTATTAATAGGACTGTAACCCTAAACACAGACTGCATGGCTGTGAGTCCCAAACCAGCACCAGTCGACAGAATTCACTCCAGAACTGGGTCAGAACAAAGATGGACGCTGTCCAGAAGTAATGAGGGGCAACGTTTCATTTCTACTCTATCCATAACGCTGGTGGCTCAATGGCAGCTGTGCCTTTAGCAGCTTATAATCCCATCAGATTATAGGAACCGGGATCGGATCTGAAACGCTCTCCATTATACTCTCCATCATCTCTGAAGGCTGAGGTGATTTCATCAGTTTAGGACAGAGAAGCGCAGCTTAATGTGGGTCTGGTAGAGCAGAAATAACACCTTCCAAGGGTGAAAAAAGCTGGAATATTCCTGCTTTATCTACACTTAGGTCATTAAAAAGGTCATCTATTAAAAGGACACAGTCACAGGGGAGTAGACTGGAAAAAATACAAATCTAGATAAGTCATTTTTTCTTATAATAAGTGCATTTGTTCTTAGATTGAGGAGTAAAAGAGATATCTTGCTAATAGAACAAGACAATTTACACTTAAAATAAGAAAACACAATTGCATTGTCTTATTTCAAGCGCATATTATCTAATTATCTTATTTTTAAGAGTAAAAATGCTCATTCTATTGGCAAACTATTGCATTTACCTACTCAAATTAAGGGTAAATACACTTTTTTTATGTATTTCTAGATTGTTTTTCAAGTTTAATGCAGCTTAAATTACCCATAATCAAAAGTTTTTTGTTTGTTTTTTACCATTACCTGATCTATTCCTTAATGAAGCATAAATAAAAGTAAAACTTTTTCTAAAGCATCATGTTTTCATCATGCTGTGATACGGATCTCTGCTCTAAACACACCCACACAGCGCTGCAACACGCGGTGCACTGCAGCCTAGCATGTAAGCTCGACTCGGTGGGAGGAGTAAAACTTCCGGAGTTCACGGTACGAAACACCAACCACACTTCCTGTCTGAACATTTTCCTCTTTTAAGTGTGACAGGTGGGCACGCTGCAAGCCAGAATCTGACAAATAACAGCTGAAGCTGAATTCTGCAGAAAAAAACTGCAAAGTGGAGCAAAATATTTAGTGAAATTCCACCCATCCTGAGAGAACCTAAGGTTCTAAGAACCATCCACCCTGATCCTGATGAGGACTTTCCTCCCGCTCCAATATCCAACCTTAAAGCACAACCAAACATATCATCTTATTAAAGCTGCTTTTGATTTTGTTTGCTGAAGCATTCTGTGAATTTCAACCTGAAAGTTGCCATTTAAATACAGTTTGAACTTCTTTCTAAACGGGTTCATCACATGGCACCTTACCACGCCCAATCATTAGCAAAAACAACCAAAAACGAGAGTGAAACAGGAAGTAGAAGCGTTTCAAAGACTGACATGAGAAGCTGAATTCATAAAAGAAAGATGGCGGCCGCTGTGCATGATGATTGGTTGGTCTAAGGGAGCAGAGGTCTAAAAAAATGTTCACCTTTTTCTTTATTCCTGCTCCTCTGGGTTTAATGTTCCTTTGATCTCAGTTCAGATGTGTTTGCAAAGATGCTTAAAGTGAAACTGTTGAACACATCAGGTTTTCTAGCATCCATGAAGTCCTCACATGAAGACACACTTCAGTTTTCAATTCATTTCTGTAATATTGTGGCGCTGGGGCTGGCCTATTTGTCCACTCTGCACTCCTGCTCAGCTTCACCTCACCTGCAATCAGCCCTTAACTGGTTTCACCTGTTCCCACCTGCTTTTAAGCCCCATTCAGATCAGCTACCTGTGCCAGATCGTCTTGAACCTACCGGTGACCTTTTTGCAAACCTGTCTGTTGCCCGACCTGATCTGCTTTCTGTTACCGCGCCTGCCTGTCCCTGTTCTGCCTCTGCCTGGAACCCTGATTGGATCTGTCTCTGGATTCTGGACTCTGTTTACGGACCTGGATTGGAACTGGACCTCCCCTCCTGGGTCTCCCTGTCTGTACTGCTGCTGGATCTGCCACACTGAGCCTCACGTCTCTGGAAAGCCCCACTGGAAACTTCTGTCAACCTGCCAGCTGCCTACGGGCCCGTTCCCCCAGCAAACCCTGTCTGCAACCGGACTTCAGTTCATTACTCAGGTAACTGCCTCTAACCGGCTCTTCATGCTCTGGACCTCCCGAGTCAGGGGCTCCCGTTATGCTTCCCCCGATCATTTCTCAAATAAAGCCTTTAAAGTCACTGACCTGTCTTGGTTGTATCTTGGGTCCGATTCCCGTACATCACAATTTCAGTTTATATACACTGGAAAAAATCTAAATCTAGACATTTTCTTAAAATAAAAGCATTTGTTCTTGGATTGAGGAGGCAAAGAGAAATTCTTCCAACGGAACAAAACAATTTACATTTAAAATAAGAAAACACTATTTGGATTGTCTTATTTCAAGTGCATATTATCTAATTCTTATTTTAAGAGTAAAAAACTAATTCCATTGGCAAACTATTTCATTTACCTACTCAAATTAAGGGTTAATATAATTTTCACTTATTTCTAGATCATTTTTTTCAGTGTATATTGCTCCAATCCACAACACGTCATCTCAATGTACTTTACAGAGGCATCCAGTCAAATTTATTAAACATTTTCTAAGGAAAACCAGCTGATTGCATCGACTCATTGACTCTTCAGCAATCCCTCACACTAAGCATGCTTGTAGCGACAGTGGAGAGGAAAAACTCCCTTTGAACAGGAAGAAACCTCCAGCAGAACCAGATATAAGCGACCATCTGTCTGCGGAGGCCGACTGGCATTCAAAGACTCCAGCAGATCTTTGCTCCACCCATTTTTTTCTACATGCATCGCCTCAGGTTGCTGTTTGACTATCAGCTGTTTCCAAGTTTTGTTCTCAACCTACTAATCTCTCTGCCCTCCATCTCTCTGTGTTTTATTTCAGTTCTTAATGCTGTTTAAAGTAACAGATAATAATTAAAAATCTCTGCAGACCTTTACTGGTTGATTTTCTTTATTCGGACCCTGCTGATTTTTAATTGGTTACCCCTGATCTACAGGTTTCAGAACAGGAGACTTCTCAATAGTTTGAAGTCTAGTTTCATTCTCAGAACATTAAACATCTTCCCAAAAATAACGAGTGACTGTTGGAGCAGACAGATTAAATTCAATTTAATTCAGTTTATTTCTATAGTGCTAATCACAACACGTCATCTCAGGCACTTTACAGTTCAACCAGATCATCCAGTCAGATTGATAAAAGTTTTCTATCTAAGGAAAACCAGTTAATTGCATCGACTCGAAGGCAATCCCTCACACTAAGCATGCTTGTAGCGACAGTGGAGAGGAAAAACTCCCTTTTAACAGGAAGAAACCTCCAGCAGAACCAGGCTCAGTGTGAGCGGCCATCTGCCGAGGCCGACTGGGGTTCAAGGAGACAGAAGCAGAGATACAAAAAGCAGTTGTAAAGGGCGGCCCCGTCCAGGAAACACACAGCCAGGCAGACGAGCTCCGAGCCAGCTCCCATGTCAGAGGATGAAGAGAGCACATCCAGTTAGTCACAGTCAGAGAAACAGGACTACACTGGAAAACAGGCCAATCTCCAACATCTATAAACAAAGGCGTTGATGGCAGCAGCACAGCTGATGTTGATATTAAAGAAGCCAGAGGTTTCCTCCTGGAGCATCCTGTCTGGGAATCAGAAGCAGGACGATAACATTGCAATGTGTGACCCAATGTCACTGATCAGGATTGGGACTGGATCAGGACTGAGCAGGATCAGGACTGGATCAGGACTAAACAGGATCAGGACTGGAGCAGGACAGAATAGGATCAGGACTGAAATGGGACTGGAGCTGGACTGCAACAGGACTGGAGCAGGACCGGATCAGGACTAGACCAGGATCGGATGAGGACTGGATCAGGACTGAAAAGGATCAGGACAGGATCAGGACTGAACAGGATCAGGACTGGATCAGGACTGGATCAGGACTGAACAGGATCAGGACAGGATCAGGACTGAACAGGATCAGGACAGGATCAGGACTGAACAGGATCAGGACAGGATCAGAACTGGATCAGGACTGAACAGAATCAGGACAGGATCAGGACTGAACAGGATCAGGACAGGATCAGGACTGAAAAGGATCAGGACAGGATCAGAACTGGATCAGGACTGAACAGGTTCAGGACGGGAGCTGGACTGGACCAGGATTGGATCAAAACAGGATCAGCACCTGACTGAATCAGGACTGGAGCAAGACTGGGTCAAGACTGGATCAGGATTGGATCAGTACTGGAACAGGATCAGATTAGGACTGGATCAGGAACAACACTGTATCATTGTTCCAACAGCTGATTTCCATATCCCTCTGAAGCAATCAGCTGCTCTAACTGTTCCTATCACCTGCAGACCCATCCTAGTATCCCAACAGAGCCGCGTTTTAATGTTCCACTCTGGTTTTGTTTGGATCAGATCATCAACAATGAAGCTCTCAGATCTTTGCTCTGTTCTGGTTTCACGCTATTTAAACAAGTTCTCTAACTTTTACTAAACTTAAATCACATTAAAGTTTATCTACACATCAGGCTGGCTGACCTCCTTTCAAAGGACCGATGTCGGTTTGTAAAAACTTGACCTTTTGCGGTTCTTCACGGCTCTGCAGATGTAGAGAAACATTAAAAACTCTAAAGCCACAGTCTTGGTGTCTCTGCATACGGAGCAGGGCTGGAGGCGGCATTTCAGGAACGAAATGCCGCCTCCAGCCATCCTCAAAAACCATCCTCAAAGTCAGAGAAGGTCAGGTGCCAGCGTGCCGGCGCTGCAGACCTTTTAAAGTCCTTTCATGAGGAAGTCCTGTGGGGGGTTCAGTCCTAATCTGATGCAGGCGGCTCCATCAAAGCACAGCGAGGGGGAGCCTTTACCAGGAGAAGCAGGGGGTCTCTTTGTTCTAAGCAGGTAGTCGGTGTGTGAAGCAGAAGCCTTTGACTGAAGCTGCTGCATTGATAAGGAACCAGACTGTCTGCTGATCAGTCCAGAACACCAACACTGGGTCAGACAGGTGGGGGGATCTTAGAGGAACTTTCACAACGTAGATCCAGTTTAAATAAACCAACTCAGCTCAACCAGCTGCTCTACATGACTGAACAAGGAGGCTGATGTCATTATTCACATCCAGGAACAAACTATATGTTCCTCAACCATCATCATCATCATCGGTAGTCAGCTGTTATCAGCATCACTAACCGTCAGTGATGTCCTGATCCGATATCTGATATCAGTTTGATTTCAGCCAAAGAATGAATATCTGAAAATAAAATCTCAGCTTGTTGGTAGAAATTCTTCACCTCTGTTCAAATATTTTTTCCCCTGTTGGCGAACAGGAAACAAGAAACCTCACAGACACAATCCCTCGATTCAGCACTTTTAATTGTATCGTTTTTATATGTGTTATGCATTGTTTTAATGGCTTTGTTGTAAAGCACTTTGGGTATCATTTGGCTATTGTAAAGGGCTATACAAATAAATTTGATTGATTGATTGATTGATTGATTGATTGATTGATTGATTGATTGATTCACACGTTTGCCAAATACACTCAATTTGTTTCTGGTACTACTTTATCCTGCGGACTTCCCATTGATGTTATTCATGTATTTGCTGTTTGTTGGTGGTGATTTCTCAGCTTTGTTTTTTCCTCTTTCCGCAGGTCAGCAGGAAGTAATCACGGCTATTTTTTTGTTCTCTACGATTCCTTCTACCCTCAACTTCTATATCCTTCTTTCCCTTTAATCTTTTCCCTCATCTCCTTTCTTGTTCATGTTTATGTCGGGGGGCGCCGTATTAGGGGGAAAAAATTAGGACAAATCTAAGGGCCCTTGACTGATGGGGGGCCCCAAAAGAAAAAGATTAGTTATATTTTTCAAATATAAAAAGAAAATCCAGCAGTAAAATAAATAATCTTTATGTTCTCCATCATTTCTCCGCAATAAACAGTGAAATAAAGCATGCATATATTGACAGCGTTTTTAGATTTCAAGAAAAAATAAACCAGGATTAATCCAGCATTTATTGAGCCTATCAATGTCTTTCATGGGGCCCCAAATTCCTGGCCGCCCCCCTGTTTGTGTCCATAACATCTCAAATTAACCTGAAAAGTGTTAAATAGTCTAAAGTCACATTATGTATGTTTTTACTATCGTTAACCCCTTTAAAACCCGGCGACCCGGTGGGTTTTAAGCTCCAAGCTGATACTAAAAATTTAAAGCCCCACATCTGGAACTGTTATAGATAGAAGTCTGAAATTTTCTGCATTTGTGGTTGATATGATGTAGAACAAATATAATACAATAAAACCTGCCTTTTCTCAAGAATGTCTTTCAAAAAAGACCTATCTTTTCCCAGAATAAAGAAAAACAACTTTGAGTCATGTTTGAGCTGATGCAGGTTGGTCTGTGTTCTAGTCACCCAATTTTATTTATCACATATTAGGAAACTAGAGGGTGTTAGCTTTCAAATAATGTATTGCACATGTAATTTGGGCTTACAGTTCCTAAGTTATTTGCTTTTCCATCTGGGTATGCAAAATAGGCGAGGATTACCCAAAATGAGGTAAATGTTAAGAGGTTAAACAGCTTTTTTATTTGATCCTTCCCGACTAAAATGGTTTGATGATCGAACTGATACTCCACATACTGCACAGTGTTTCTACTCGCTCATGTCGATGGGCTGGATTCACTGCAACCTGCTGGTTTCCAGGCATGTTAGCCTTGATCCAGCTAATTACAGCTTCTGCCCACTAAATCGTTCACATTAAAAAACACCTCGTCTATAAACGATGTATTCTATAGCTAAAAAAACTATTTATATGAAATGTGAACTTTGGAAACAAAGAATATACAGTTAATACAACTACTCTTTATTTGTGGACATTAATTATGTTTTTGATCAAAATCATTTTGCTAAAATGCCATCAGAACACTTATAATATTAAGTGTGTCTCAGCCCCCCCTTCAGTGTCCACCATATTGGATCAGTCCATTTGCTGCAGAAAGGTCCAAACAGACAGCAGCAAACTATTTGAAAACAAACTATGTGAAGGGCAGTGTTGCCAACTTAATACTTTTGTTGCTATATTTAGCGACTTTTCAGACCGTTCTTGCACTTCTGTTTCAAAAAAGTGCCTAACGCCAAATCTAGCTTCTTTTTTCTGCTACTGGAGACTTTGGCAACAACATCTAAAAGCAGCAAGCTCTGCTTTCATTCCTTTCATCTTTCATTCCTTTAGAGACAGCATGAAAAGTCAGCTGAGTACAAAACATAGAGAGGAAAACAAGAAGAAAAGGGACAAGAAGAGAGGGACACAACCTAGAACAAATAATTTATGTCTGTTCTATTAAAATTTCTGTATCTGTAGAATGGGTCTGTTTCATGTGTTGATTTCTCAGTTCAGAGGGCCCCCTGCCTGTCTTTGCCAAGGGCCCCAAATTTCCTAAATCCGCCCCTGGAGGAACAGAACTTGACAAGATGACAGAAAGCAAATTAAAAATAAGAAAAAGGCCTTTAGGCTGTACTTCTCCTGTTGGGAAAAAATTATCAATACTTCAAAAATAATCCTTTACATAAATTAAAATGTTTGCTGTAAAATATGAGCATTTCTTATTCAAATGACTGAATATTAAACTCAGAATGGTTTAAGAATTTACATTTATTATATGAACGGTAAGGCTGACATCCCTCGAGTTTTATATTTTAATGTATAATATTTTTGACGTACTTTAAATACAGACGAGTTATATATCTGATGTTAACCCTGTTTATGCCCGTAGGGATAAATCATCGAGCCAAACGTTAAACGCTGAACATCCAGTTTCACGACATATAAAACAGGTTTCCGGCTGGACAACTGTTTCAGTGATAAATTATCTAAATGTAATAAAATGCAGAGTTTTCTAAAGCCTGCCGTAGAGCGGAGCGTACTCACCATGAAGTGAAGTTTTCTATGGCATAGTTTTCTGCCTCTGAGCTCTTCGCTGACTGAGCGGAGGAACCGCGGACACCGTGGGGCATTCACTGACCGTAGGAATCCACACACTCATCTTAATCTGCCCGCTCTAATCTAAATTATCCCAATGTAAACTAGCCTATCATGGATTCATTTTTTCCCTAACACTTGACCTCATTCATCCATCCTTTAACTTAAATCAAATCTATAGCATAAGGCGCGTTTAGCTGAAAAACCATGTTTAGTATTAAAAAGATAATATAAACATTTATTATTCCGGGTTTCTTTTTCAGAACCTAAAAATAAGGCTTTTTGTGTAATTCTGTTATTTTAAGCAAGGAATCATAACTTTAAAGAACATTAGAGACTATAAAACTATTTCAAACAGAACGTGCCCATTCAGCCCCTAAACGCAACAGTCCTAACTTCCCAGAACAGTAATCTGAGCTTTCTGGACATTTATTTTTCAGATTTTTGTTCTTGTATTTGAAGCTATTAAAAGTAAACAGAACACAATAATAAGATAATAGATTACACTAATCTCACCTTATAGGTTTAAGATGTTTGTTCATCAAGGCTAATTAAGTTACTATGTTATTACTAAAGCTGGCACCTGCTGTTACTGCCTAGCTATACTTTATCACAGAAAGTACCCCTGGTTAAGTGTATTAGTGCCAAGGGGCCCTCAAGAACCACATGGGCCCTCATCAGGGGGCTAAGTTTGAAATGTTATTTTATTCTGTTGCTTTTGTTAATTGTTTACAGGAAATTGAAGTTTTTATAGAGGTTTAAAGATGCCAATATCGAAGAGAAGGTTGGAAATGAAAAGAAACAATAAACACATTTTTATTATGTATTAAGTTTAGTTGAATGCTGAGTCCTACAGTTCATAGCTCAGTACTGATGAACTGCAGGTTTGACGACCACTGCTCAAAACCAACACTAAATCAGACAACATTCTCTCATTACTGGAATCTGTAATATATTAA
Organism: Cyprinodon tularosa; assembly: GCF_016077235.1. Taxonomy (NCBI): domain Eukaryota; kingdom Metazoa; phylum Chordata; class Actinopteri; order Cyprinodontiformes; family Cyprinodontidae; genus Cyprinodon; species Cyprinodon tularosa. The sequence continues at coordinate 854,072 of NW_024039018.1, forward strand.
ACTGTCAGACTGTCTGTGCTGCTTTCCTTAGATGGATTCAATTCTACATTCTTTAATTTAAATACTAGGAGTTCAAGAAACGGAACTAAATGATTAGGTCAAAGTTTATTCTGCAAATGCAAAGCTAAATATGCTGCAAAAGAAATTAAGTGTTTGTTTCAGATTTTTCCCAAAACTAGTTGCTTCATAAAACCTTGAAATACAAACAATTGCTGATAAACTGTTTAATTATTGTTACTAAAGATTTCTATGCTTTATGGTCAATTATAATGTATGCAATAAAGTAGGGGTGGATTTAGGAAACTTGGGGTCCCAGGCAGAGACAGGAAGGGGCCCCTCTGAATTGAGAAGACAAAACATAAAACCGACACAAATATACAGATAGAGAAATGTTAATAGAATAGACATCCATTATCTGTTCTAGGTTGTGTCCCTCTCTTCTTGTCCCTTTTCTTCTTGTTTTCCTCTCTATGTTTTGTACTCAGCTGACTTTTCATGCTGTCTCTAAAGGAATGAAAGATTTTTCCAAGCACTAAGCTCACTTAGCTGATTGCTCCTTCCTGTGTTTCCAAAAAGGCCAAAGTAAATAACCCAGTCCTTCTTTTCACTGTAGACAAGCCCTGATCTGCTTCTCTGTTCTCCATTTTTCATTTGGATGAAATAATAGCTGCATGAATCATGACAGCAGACAAGATAGAGGAGAGCAGGAGGCGGGGTTACCAATCTACTTGCTCTGGAGAGCAGAGTTCACTGCTTTTAGATGTTGTTGCAAAGTCTCCAGTAGCAGAAAAAGTCACTAGATTTGGAGCTAGGCCCTTTTTTCAAGTAAAAGTGTGAGAGGCGTCTGAAAAGTTGCAAAATATAGCGACAAAAGCTCTAAATTGGCAACACTGCTCTTCACACCGTTTGTTTTCAAATTGTTTGCTGCTGTCTGTTTGGACCTTTGTGAATATCTGCAGCAAATGGACTGATCCAATATGGTGGACACTGAAGACACATTTAACATGCTTCTGTCTCCTTGAACCCCAGTCAGCATCAGCAGATGGCCGCTCACACTGAGCCTGGTTCTGCTGGAGGTTTCTTCCTGTTAAAAGGGAGTTTTTCCTCTCCACTGTCGCTACAAGCATGCTTAGTGTGAGGGATTGCTGAAGAGTCAATGAGTCGATGACGTGTTGTGAATTGGCACTATATAAATAAACTGAATTGAATTGAATATTATAAACATTCTGATAGCAGTTTAACGAAAGGATTTTTATCAAAAATATAATTAATGTGCACAAATAAGGAATAGTTGTATAAACCATTCATGTAAACAGAGTTTTATGGGGCCCCAGGAACTTGGAGCCCCAGGCAACTGTTGCCTAATGGTTAATCACCCCTCCTGCAATAAAGTATCAAAGCCTAAATTTAATTGATCCTACAAATGTTTTTTTTTTTTTTTCATGTTCATGAGAAAATCCTAATATAAAAAGTAAAAAAACGTCAAATATCAGGCCTTATTTTGTCTCTAAATCTGATTAATTATGAGTCCATGTTTATTTAATTTGCTGCTTCTAAATCTGACCACCGGGGGGCGCCATTGCTTACGTAAAATCTCTGCAGCCCTCATGTAAATCAGTTTAGTTGAAGTTAGGGGAATTCATTTCATAGTCATGTTTCTGATGTTTAACTTTCAGGATTTTCTCTCAGCTGATCTGCTGCTCAGTTTCCAAACAAGCTCGTTTCTTCTTCTTCTGCTGCAGTATTTTCCTCACCTCCATCCAATAGATGTGGACAAACAGTAACAGAGTGTTTTTCCCTCTACCTTTGATCAGTCTGAGCTTTATCTGCTTCTTCGGTGGGATTATTTTGTTCTGAGTCAAACCAGTTCAGTCCTGATGTGACACTGGAATGCTTTACATCAGAGGTCTTCAACAGGGGGTCCGCGACCCCTAGGGGGTCCACAGAGGTACTGCATGGGGGTCGCGAAAGTCTGACCTGATTAGACTTTTTTCTAATATTCCCCTCCACTAATTGAAATGTCTTTAAATCCACATTAACATAAATTCAACAGACTGTAGTAAACAGATAAATGGAGGCAGAAGATGTCTTTCAGTCATCAATGCACACATTCAGCGACACACAGGAGCTCTTTCAAGCTGGGCACCGTTTCATTCACAACACCTGTCCCATCACACTGGAAAAATGATCTAGAAATAAGTAAAAATTTCTCAAATTAAGTGAATTTACCCTTAATTTGAGTAGGTAAATCAGATGATGTGCCAATTGAATAAGTATTTTTACTCTTAGAATAAGATATTTAGATAAAATGCACTTGAAATAAGACAATGTAACTGTGTTTTCTTATTTTAAATGTAAATTTTCTTGTTCCATTGGCAAAATATGTCCTATACCTTCTAAATTCAAGAACAAATGCAATTATTTTAAGAAATAATGACTTATCTAGATTTAGATTTTTTCTAGTGCAACCAGGAATCAGAATCAGAAATACTTTAATAATCCCAGGTAGAAATTACTTTAGTTACATTACTCCATCTGTAATAGAGTGACTATAGGACCAGTTTGATAGAACACAATTTCATCGATATATATATAATTAGGGGGTCCCGCTCCATCTCACCATCAGTTCGGGGGTCCTTGGCCTGGAAAACGTTGAAGACCCCTGCTTTACATCAACTGCTCTACAAACTTGGAGTTCCTCAAGGCTCACTTTCTCAATATTCATACCATCCCCTAATTAGTAGAATAACCTTTCACACCAGACCTTTCCTGATGATGTCACACTTGATGTCACACCTCACAGCCAACGTATCAGTTGGGTTTCAGTTTTGATGAGCTCTAAGGACAGAAGTTTGGGTTTTAGCCACATGATGTAGAAAAGGCCTCATGTTGTCATGGAGCTCTTTGAAATTTAGCCTCCATCTGAAAAGATTAGCAGAATAACAGACTTCCAGTTGAAACAAGACGCAGGTTACGTCAGTGGAGATGCTTCTATGCTCCTTAGATCTAGAACAAACTACCTGGAAAGCAGATATTCCTCACTGGAAAAAATCTAAATCTAGATAAGTAATTTTTTTTTTTAGATAAGTGCATTTGTTCTTGGATTGAGGAGGTAAAAGAGACATTTTGCCAATGGAACAAGACAATTAACACTTAAAATAAGAATTATTTCAAGTGCATATTATGTAATCTTATTTTAAGAGTAAAAATACCAATTCTATTAGCAAACTATCTCATTTACCTACTCAAATTAAGGATAAATACACTTAATTTAAGACATTTTAACTCATTTCTAGATTGTTTTTGCAACTGAATAAGGAGAAATGTTTTTGTTCACAGCAGGGTTTTTCTTTTTTTATTGATTCTCATAACTTTATGTAAACATCAACAAAAGTAACCAACCCCCCCCAAATCAACAAGGAGCATACAGACAGAAACACACACAAAGTACAGGCAGACATTCCCAGGCATGGTTCAAACTAGTAGAAACTGTCACACAGACAAATTGGTGATATACTGAATGTAAAAAAAGAGAGGACAAAGAAGAGGAAAAAAAAACATTACAGAGGGTTCTAGATGCTGCAGAATTTGTCCGGCTTTTGATGAAGATCAGTAGCAGAAGTTTGTGATATCCTCATATCAGCTATAGGGGGCCTGTGATGCAGTTCGTCTCAGTAGTATATATTGATCGGCCTTAAATAAGAGGATTACAAGCCAATGTTTAGTATCTGCATTAAACAGAGCGTCTGGAGCATGATTAAAAAGAGAAGGAGAGAGTTAGTGAGAACGGTTTACCAACATATCATCAGGTGAATCTCTTTCCAGAAAATTTCAATATAATTGCAAGACCAAAGTAAATGTGCTCGCAGGCATTTTGCATTAATAAAAAAGATCTGAAGCATCAGGAAACATCCTCTGAAGGCGAACAGGTGCATAATAAGTTTGGTTGAAGAATTTCATTTTCTGCTCATGTATAGAAACCGAGGTGCAGTTTGGAAACACTACATTACAGATTTATCCACAATCTGCTAGATCCAAGGTCAGCCCTAGATCATGCTCCCACACCAGCTTCATAGCATCATAACATGAAGAGTTAGATGCAGATTATAAACTATAGATATTTGATATAAATCCTTTAGATGTTGTCATGACAATTACATTATACAACTCTGATAATTTTGTGCTGCTTTTTTACAGAAAGGTCAAAGGTTGATCTTCTAAACAGAACAAAGTTTTCAGTTTAATTAGCTTTTAAAGGGATACTTCATTTCTATGTCCTAAATTTCTGATTTAATGAGTCTCTGGTGATTTTATCTATTTTCTACAGATCTTTGTGAATGAACGGTGCCATAAAATGCCTGGATCCTTCTCATACATGACCTCCATGTCATGCAGTGAACTTCCGCACATTTTTCTCTGTCCTCTTGTCTTTAATTGTACAGTGGTTTCAGCTTGTGGTTTGCTGCTGCTCAAGGCGTTGCAAGTCGAGTCGACTCTAAGCATCTGCCTGAAGGGGTGAGGGGGGGGTCAGAAGTCCTGCCTCTGGTTTTATTGTATCCCATGTATGAAGGCGTCTGGAGTTAGTGCCTAGGCCTACACAGCTGCTTTCTAGAACGTAAAACTTTGTGACGTTTTAAAGAGGAGCCGAGGCCGAATAAGAACATAGAACTCTGCAGGATGATGTTATTGACTGCTGCGTTATTTTGCATTTTAAAATTTCTCAACCGTTTCCTGTTGCCTGCTCTTTTATTGCCATGCAGTCCTGCATGTTCCACCTGGTTTAGGCTGGAGGCTGAAATTGGAGGAGGATGACGGAGAGAAGAACCTAAAACACATAAATCTAATAAATCTTTGGGAGAAAAGCTGAAGACCTAAAAATAAATATATGACAAAAAAGCCCCCCTCCCACAGACTTCCACTCTGGGTATCTGAGAAAGACCTATAACCCCATGATGGCAGCCCACTGCCCCCAAAGGCGATGGGTTAAATACAGAGGTAAATTTCTCCACTGTTAGATCAATGAAGTTCAATTATTATTATAATTCCTCCGCCTCCACAGTGGCGCCACCAGAGGGTGCCCTGGGGTGGCAATGCCCTGGCCTCCCCACTGGCCTGTGTAGATTGTAGTACCATAAGTTCAGCATTTCATCCCATTATGCAAAGCCAGTGACGTAACATTTAAAATCACACAAACGCAGATATGAGTAGGTGTTTACTGGATTCTTTATGATCTCTACAGGCAGGTTTCAGGTTTAAAACCCTGAAATCATGGCTTTTAGTATGACACATTTCTGTAGGCTGCTCCTGCTCCTCCTCCTCATCATCATCATCAGCAGCAGCAGCAGCAGAGTCATGGTCACACACCAGAAACCATGTTGGGTTTTTTTCTTATTGTTTAGGGCTTTCCATACCTGTTCATTTCCATTGGTTTCTTATTACTGTAGTTTTTGTCTTTCTGTATTTATTATCCTTTTGGTTTTACTTCCTTATTTTTTTATGCTTTCTTCCCTCCATGCATTTTATTATTCTCATATTTTAGATTCAGACTCTCCCCCTTTTTCAACTGTAGATCTTATGTGTCAGGAAAAAGTTTCCAGTTATTAAACATGCAATACATTTTTACGATTCTTAGTTTTAAACGTTAATCTTTTCTAGAAATAATTTATTTTCCAATTTTAGAGATCATTTTTGTTGTATAAAAGATTTTCCTGGGCCACTAGTATGTAATCTCTTCTAGAGATTTGTTGATGCCAAACTAAATGACAGCTGATTCTAGTTAACATCTCTGTATCTCCTATGTTAACGTTGGTGTAAAGCCATTGTCGTGTTGTGATTTTATGTTCAGTTCAATGCCCATCCAGGTAGGATGCCACGTTAATGTTGTGGATTTATGATCTACTCAATTCCCAGCAGGCTGGGAATTTATATTTCTGATGCTTCAAGATGTTCATCAGATATTATTTATAAATTATATAATTATAAATTGTTAATGAACACACGCCCTACTAGCTGTGTGTTAGAACAATAAGTGAAAGAGTGATTCGAGCTCTAATCATGGTCAAACTGTTAATTCTACACATGGAATAAAGAGTTTATTAACACAAATCATTCAGCTCCAAGTCAAACATATTTCAGTTTAAAACTCTTAACTAAAACTAGTGAAACTCAACTAAACTACTACAGTATGTACAAAGAGGAAGGGGAAACATGGTTGCAAACCTACGGAAGAGGATTAGGGCCACTGAAAAAAAAAAAAAAAGTTAACTGATTTTTAAATTTTATTTCAGGTTAACATGGGGAAAAAGTCAGAATTCTGACTTTTTTCTCAGAATTCTGACCTTTTTCTCAGAATTCTGACTTTAATCTCAGAATTCTGACTTTTTTCTCAGAATTCTGACTTTAATCTCAGAATTCTGACTTTTTTCTCAGAATTCTGACTTTAATCTCAGAATTCTGACTTTTTTCTCAGAATTCTGACCTTTTTCTCAGAATTCTGACTTTTTTCTCAGAATTCTGACTTCTTTCTCAGAATTCTGACTTTTTTCTCAAAATCCTGACAGCTAATAAACATGTTAGCATCAAGCCATAGCCATGTCTGTTTTAGAGACTAGCTCTCTTGTTTTGATGACCTCCTGCTCCTCCATTAATGAGGGGATCCCTCAGGCACGTAAAAAGTTGCCTGATTCCGTCATTTTCCACCAATGTGTCACTGGCCACCTCAAACAACTCACATCTTTGCCAGTGAAGCTGAGTGCTCCACATCTCTCCCTTCATGGTGCCCATCTACATTCAGATCCACAATTCTGAGATCAAACTCAGAATTCAGTCAGAATTCAGATTTTTTCCCATATTAAACTGAAAGAAAATTTAAAAATCATTTAACTTTTATTCATTTTTTTCAGTGGCCCTAACCCTCTGTATAAACCATATTACAGTTTATGATGGATTTTTTATTTGTAAACCAAAGTTTATCTGGAAGAATTTGGGATGTGATAAAATTTTCACTGATTTAGAGAAATTGGAATGTTTTCAGACTAATTCACAATGCAAATCCATGAGGTGAATAAAACATTATTTGGCCAAATAATGTTTTATTAAAAATTTGCTTAATCAAGAAGCAATAACCTTTAGTCAAAGGATTCTTTACCCTCCTTGAAATAGCTAGCAGCGAATAAACATCAGGATTCCACTAAATGACTCTTGGTCAGACTTGGTAATGGAAATGTAATGAGCATCTGAGGAACACATGAACACTAATGTTATATCGGGTCTTAACCCTTAGTGAATAAAGCTTGTCTAAGCTTCAGCGACAGCACAAAATATTTTACTGTAGCATAGCATGCAGTCCATCCTGTTAGCTTTGTCTTTACTCATCAGTAAACACATGTGAAAAGATCAACATCATCAAAAGACATTGTTTGTTGTGTCCCTAATTGTGCCAGACCTGCACACCTTTTTGTCCATTTCCATTTTGAAAGTTGAGTTTCCATCCAGCTGGATTAGCAGGCAGGCTAACAGCAAGGCAGTCGGTCTCAGTGGCTCACATCAAGACAGGCTTTCTCATCCAGTCTGGCTCTATAAGTTCTAAAACTGAAGAGAAATGTGTTGCAAAAGGTCTGTTTTGCAGCAGTTTGGTTCTGAAAGGTTCTGACTTATCCTTGATGATTCTGGAGATCTGGGTCCCTTTGGGCCTTGGATCTCCATTTAGCTGGAGATCCTACCCAATTGGACTCCAGCTTAATAGGAAAGAGATCTTACTGCTGGTTATTCACCAAACTGTATTCCCTTCTCGGGTCATCATGTCAATATGAAACATGGACACTGGTTCCCAGTATCCAAAAAGCATGATCATGGCATATAGCACAATGGTCCTTTCATCCCAGAATGATTGCTATAATTTCAAACAGTCACTCACAGTCTCCTAAACTTTAAATGTACAAACTAAATAAAGTAATTACTAAAACACTACTCATTTGTTTAATTTCTGCTTTTTTAAATTACATCCAAGCATGTTAGAGCACTGGGACGATGCTGCTATTAAACACAGTTGGCTTGAGGAAAAATAGATTCCAACAATGTAAACCTTTTGAATAAATCTTTGTGTCGATGATGCTTGGGAGCCTTTTTAATGCTGATGAAGACTACTGTATGCTTTAACCGTCACACTACTGATACTCCATCACAGAAAAATAACCTTTATTTGAAGAAAAACAGAAATCTTTCCATGAAACCTGTGCTCTGACTGGTAATGAGAAACTTTATTAGTCTGAACATGAAGACGTGTAGATATGAGTGTTTTATGACAATCAAACCAGGTATGAATATTAATATTTACCCTTGGAGCTAGAGCTCTTCGAATGGATCAATTCAAAGCTTAGACAAAAGCAGGAGTTGATGGGATGGAGAGCCAATGAGAAGAGAATATGAGAATAAAACCTTTAAACTACCTCGACGGTCAATCGGTCAGAAAGGTCAGATCGCAATTAGCTTCAACAAACGCCAAAAAGTAAGTAATTAAATTGTTTTTTGTACATGACTAAAGGAATACATGCCTATCAAGGTTGTTTAAAGCGTATTTTTCAAACAAGACAAAAGGGATAAACGCAAATCTGAAGTCTTGCGCAAGCTATGGGTATGCTGATCTGACACTTATTCTGACACACAGACCATTCTGAGCCTCTCAGTGCTTTTAGAGAAGAAAAAAAAACGAGGATTAACGTCCAAATGATCATCCACATATTCATCCCCCCCTGAAAACGTGTAGCTTAAGACACACACCACAGCAGGATGCACTGCGCAGCCAGCCCACGCGCTACAAACGTGGTTTCACAGCAGTTTGTGAAACTGAGCGGAGAAACGACAGGAAGTGAGTCAGCTTTATACCAGCAGAGAAAACCACAAATTCTGAAAACAGGTAAAGAGAAATTATTAAAGTAGAGAATTCGCCCCAAAAGATGGAGCTGGAGAAAAACAATTTATTTGTTTTTGTTTTTCGAAACAAAGAAAAAAAAATTAGACTGTGAGGCAGACACTCTTTCTACTTTTAAAACTTTCCTTTTTGATAAAGCTTATAGTTAGAAAGGCTCAGGTTATCCTGAGCTATCTCTATAGTTATGCTGCTATAGGCTTAGACTGCTGGAGGACATAGGGACCCCTTTTTCATCATTCTGCTTCATTCTATCTCTATTCTCCCACTCTGCAGAATCTGTTAGTTCAATCTCTAATCTAATGGCTGTGACTCCATCCTGGAGAGAAATATCAGCCGTGCTGCTTCCATCATCACCTTTGTTTCTAGATGTTGGAGATCAACCTGTTTTCCAGTGTAGTCCTGTTTCTCTGACTGTGGCTAACTGTATGTGCTCTCTTCATCCTCTGACATGGGAGCTGGCTCGGAGCTCGTCTGCCTGGCTGTGCGTTTCCTGGACGGGGCCGCCTGTGGAGCTGGTTGACAGTTGCCTTTTCTATCTATTGTTCTTTTTCTATGTCTGCTTCTGTCTCCTTGAGCCCCAGTCGGCCTTGGCAGATGGCCGCTCACGCTGAGCCTGGTTCTGCTGGAGGTTTCTTCCTGTTAAAAGGGAGTTTTTCCTCCCCACTGTCACTACAAGCATGCTTAGTGTGAGGGATTGCTGAAGAGTCAATGAGTCGATGCAATCAGCTGGTTTTCCTTAGATAGAAAACTTTGAATCATGTACGATCTAGTTGAATTGTAAAATGCACTATATGAATAAACCTAATTGAAATTGAATCAGTACTCTTCAATCTGCAGCTCATTGGCTGAAACTTGGACCCAGACGGACCTTAAAACAGAACCCTGAGTCCAACCTGCTTCAACCTTGGTTGGTTTTGTTTTCAGGACAAGAAAGAGGGTTCATCCATATCTTCAGACTATAAACGGCTCCTTTATGCTGAATATTGTTGCCTCCCTGCTTCAGTGAATAAAACCTTTATAGGGCAAGTTACAGATTTTTGATCACTTGCTTACCCCTTTAAAATGGAGTACCCCCCCCCCTCAGTGAGGTCTAGAAGCACAAGATCTATATCCAGCCATTTAGCAAAGACACTGCTAGATGGCTGTACATCTTATTTTGGCATTTGACCTAGATCAGCCCTTAAATTATATATTACCAACTATAAATTAAGTTGAAGAAAAAAAAGATATATAGCTAATTGAAAAGCTATAAAGTTAATAAGCCTAGTTAACAATTATACTTAGGTTTATAAACTAAAAAAATTTAAGTATCAGCATTAATGCCTGTAAGGTTATGTTGTACCAAAAAAAAAGAAGCACTTTTGTTATTTTTCTTAATATATTCAGGCAAGCTGGGATTTCTTGTTATGACTTTGCCATTAGTTTTTGCCATCAAGATACCCGTTTTTTTTTAATGTTAGAAAGGTAATTAGGTCTTGTCCTGGATTCCAAAAACACTATTGGCTTAAAATTTTGATTTTCTGAGTATTTCACTGAGTGCCATATAAAGGGCTAAAAGTTATAAAACCAAAATGGCTTCCATAAAAAAACAACAGCTTGAATTCAGATAGAAATCCATAAAAATTTATTTTGTTATCAAAAATATCACACATTTGCATAGACGGAGATGGTTTCTTTTCCTGTGGAGGTGTAACAATAGGGAGGGGGAGTCAAAGCTTCCTGTTTCTGTTCCAGAGGCATGTTTCACAAAGCAGGTCAGACTTAAATCAGCGGCGGCCTAGTGGTTAGAGCATCGCTCTTGGGTCCCGGAGGTCGTGAGTTCCAAGGGGTTAAATGCAGAGGTACATTTCCCCATTGTGGGATAATAAAGGGATTTACATTTACATTCATATTGTAACCAAAAATAAATAAATCTCATATCCTGACAACTGAGTTGTAGAATTCTCTCCATATATATATTTCATTCTCTGGAAATGAATATCGATCATACTTTAATAAGATCCCCGTCTAAAGGACATGCAATGTTTGTTTTTAAAACCTAATGTGTCCAACAGACCCAGTGAATTATTTACTATATTGTTTGCACAATCCTACGACATAAATCTCCTGACTAGATCGGGAAATAAAACAACCTGATATGCTCTAAGGCAGGGGTCGGCGGCTCTTTAGCGCCCTCCTATAGGCTCCCTGGAGCTTTTTCAAAAATGTATCAAAATTGAATTTTATTTTGTTTATTTTAATATGGTGTGCAGGAGGTCACTTCATTATGTTTTCCAATGCTGTACAAATGTGTATTATAAATAAATTTCAACTTTCAGCGTAAATTTGCTTCATAGCCATAGAGATCATTGGTCATAGCCTGCAGCACATGTTTCAGTGCAGCGTGGTGCCAGGCAAACGAAGCGGCGGTGTGTCTCTGCCTATGGATCCCAAAGCGAAAAAAGAAAGATAGCTGATGAGAACAGAGGATTCAGAGAAGAATGGAGCGAATCATTTGCTTTCATCATCAATGTGGAAGGATGGATTGCTTTTTTGCTTTGCAACGAGAGGTTGTCAAAAAATAAAAATAGTAATTTGGTAAGGCATTTCCAGGGAAGGTTGCTAAATATGCAACCGATCACAAAGCTGGGAGGGAGAGAAAAAGTGTGATCGCAGAACTTCTGGGTAAATTAGAGGAGAGCAAAGTGGATTGCATCTCCAAACTCCACTACAATGCAAAAAATGTAAATCTAAGTAAGTAAATTTTTCTTAAAACAAATGCATTTCTTCTTGAATTGAGCAGGTAAGTAAGACTCTTTGCCAATGGAATAACACAATTTACATTTAAAATAAGAAAAAAAGACTATAGTCTCTTACTTCAAGCGCATAATATCTAATTTATCTTATTTTAAGGGTAAAAAATGCTCATTCCATTGGCAGATCATCTTATATTCCTACTCAAATTTAAGGTAAATACACTTGTTTAAAGACATTTTTACTCATTTTCACAACGTTTTTGCAGTGTACTGCTGCTAGATAACCGTCCACGGATCAAACAGGTGATGCAGGGATGGGAACCTCCTTCCATTTTGGTCCCCCCGAAATCCTGAAAATAAAAATTACGCAAAGGAACGACGGTGACGGAGGATGTGAGATTTCCGGTTTAGAGAGCTCTGCTCTGATGGATGTCAGTTCCTGTTTGGTTCCTTGTGACTCAATCAGCTCCTCCCAACAGAAACAATTCCATCATAGAAAGATTCCTTTATCGTGTTTCTATTATTTTATCAATGCAAGAAAACCTTAACCGTGCGATAAAGGGCGGAGAAGCGGCACGCGGTGAATTCCACGCCATGAGAGCGTTCACTGCTCCTCCCTCAACTCATGCGACTTTGTTTTCTTTTTTATAGTGGGTTAATACATTTCTATAAGCCTCATATGGCAAGACTTTTACATTTTGGCGGCTTCAGATAGATTTGTTTTTTGGTCCAATATGGCTCTTTGGGATATATCTGCTCGTCCAGTGACCACGGATGATCAATACTTTTGTAGGAAATGTCTAGTTCACTCATCTAAAATAGTGTAACCACTATAGTGATTAGGACGGACGTTCGCCGCAGTTTACTGAACAGAACCTGCTCCCAGGAGCTCTGGGAGGATGTTACTATGGCAACCGAAACAGATGTTGAGGAAACTCTTTGTGAAACGAAAGTTTCTCTGATTTCAGGTTTTGAAAACTTAAGTTTTCAGTAAACTTGCTTCGTGAAACTGACCCCCTGATCATCTGGCTTTAAATCTGTCCTTAAATATCTGGATAGTAATAAATATCACAAAATATATTATTTCTCACTTTGTTAAATACTTTTGGATTAGAACCAATCAGGGTGAGACGAAAGCAAAGCGATGTCACTCTGGCTGAAAGCCAAGTCTGCACAGATCAGGATGCAAATCTCCATCATCAGCAGGGAAGGTTTTCAAAAAGTCCTTCAACATATCCTCCTATCTTCATCCTCTGTGTGCTTTTTAGTTCAACAGATTAAAAAACAAAAGGAAGAAGAATCCCCAAGAAAACTGGAGCTGTCAGCAGTGAGGACCCTCCTCCAGGCTCAGTCTGCAAACTGTTTATAAAAGGCAACCTTGACGCGTTCGATATGGTGACACAGCTTGATGGCAGGGCCAAGCTTCAGGTCCATGCACTCCTGGACGGTGGGCAGAGTGAGCAGCAGCAGGGCCTGGCCGTCAATGTCCTGCAAAACAAGATGGAAATAAGACTTTCTTTATTGTCATTGCACAGAAAAACACAAGGTGAATCTTGATAACGAAATGTCGATTACTTGGCTACCAGAGTAACAGTGCTAAGACCTCATTCCTGCACAATATATATGTGTTCTATAACTAAGAGCTTGGATTAACGTTTAATGAAGCATTAAATTGAGACATAACTACACTAAGGTGTGTGTATTGTCAATGTCCATTGGGGGTTGGTTTTAATGAGCACTGACTTTTAGCTCTTCACAATGATTCTTACTGTATAAACCAAACAAACAACTTTAAATCTCTCAAAAAATCAGCTGAAATACTTTTTAAATGTCTTTATTATGTCTCATTTTAAATGTTTTGGGGTCTTTTGCTTTTTCGTCGCCCTCAGTTCAACATTTGAAAAGAACCTGAACTGGACCACCTCTGAATAAGGAGAAAATTAAAGGTATACTATGCAACCGGTGTTGATTGTCCAGAGAGGCTCCCCCCAGAGGGCGAAAGTAAAAGTGCACTGTCGTAACTATGCTCAGCTGTTCCCCTGGTTTCTCCGTCAAGCCAGGCGCGGTTGTTTTGAGCTTAGCAGACAGGCGAATGCAACGAATCACCATGTCTACTGCGGTAGAGAGCCCTTTTCCTCTTTCTTGCCTGCTCCGACATGGGCTTTCGCTGTTTTCTCGCTGGTTCCGCCATGATAACTGCACAAATATGGCCACTGCGCTAGCAACGAGCATGCCTTTCACTGGGGGCGTGTAGCAGTTCTCGCCATAAAGCAAGACCGGCTCTCGCGATGCACGAGACTTCTGAGCCTGTGGGTGCGGGCCGAGGGCTCCTGCAATTGCAAGTACGGTATTTCCCCTACAGACCACCAGGGCGGCCGAGAAAACCTTTGTTCGATCTGAAATGACTCATTTAATCATCCAAAACGTTATGGAACACATTAATTAACTAAAAAAATTTGCATAGTATGCCTTTAAGGCCCTATTGTGGCAAGGGAAGAGCTGAGTGTAACTCGGCCTAAAAACCAACAGTTTGCATTTAAAAATGTAAAAAAAAAGAGTCAGTCTCTCTTGTCTTTATGTCATCATGACATGATGCAGAAACGCCTAGGTCTTGGATACAGGCAGGGGCGGATTTAAGAAATTTGGGGCCCTAAGCAAAGACAGGCAGGAGGCCCTCTGAATTGAGAAGACAACAGACCCGTTATACAGATACAGAAATTTTACTAGAATAGACAAACATTATTTGTTATGCGTTTTGTCCCTCATTTCTCATCCTGAAGAGAAATATCAGCTGTGCTGCTGCCATCAACACCTTTGTCTATAGATGTTGGAGATCAGCCTGTTTTTCAGTGTAGTCCTGTTTCTCTGACTGTGACTAACTGGATGTGCTCTCTTCATCCTCTGACAAGAGAGGTGGGTCAGAGCTCGTCTGCCTGGCTGCGTGATTCCTGGATGGGGCCCGCATTTAATAGCTGCTTTTTCTATCTCTGCTTCTGTCTCCTTGAACCCCAGTCGGCCTCAGCAGATGGCCACTCACACTGAGCCTAGTTCTGCTGGAGGTTTCTTCCTGTTAAAAGGGAGTTTTTGCTCTCCACTGTCGCAACAAGCATGGTTAGTGTGAGGGATTGCTGAAGAGTCAATGAGTCGATGCAATCAACTGGTTTTCGTTAGAAAAATTGGAATCAATCTGACTGTATGGTCTGGTTGAACTGTAAAGTGCCTTGAAAAGACGTGATGTGAATTGGCGCTATAGAAATAAACTGAATTGAATTTAAATTGTCTGTTTTCTTGTTGTTTTCTCTACTCTCTATGTTTTGTACTCAGCAGACTTTCCTTCCCGTTTTTCCAAAAAGCAACGGCAAAAGTAAAGAACCCAGTCCTTCTTTTCACTGTAGACAAGCCATGATCTGCTTCTCTGTTCTCCATTTTTCATTTGGATGAAATAATAGCTGCATGAATCATTACAGCAGACAAGATAGAGGAGAGCAGGAGGCGGGGTTACCAATCTACTCGCTCTGGAGAGCAGAGTTCGCTGCTTTTAGATGTTGTCGCCAAAGTCCCCAGTAGCAGAAAGAAATGCTCCAGATTTGGCATTAGGCGCTTTTTTTGTAATAAAACTGCTAAAGGGGTCTGAAAGGTCGCTAAATATAGCGGCAAAAGTGCTAAGATCACAACACTGCTCTTCGCACTATTTGTTTTCAAATGGTTTGCTGCTCTTTGGACCTTTCTGAACATGTGCAGCAAATAGACTGATCCAATATGGTGGGGGGGGTTGTTCTGATGGCATTTTGCAAAAGGATTTTTATTAAAAAGATAATTAATGTGCACAAATAGTAAATAGTTGTATTAACCATACATGTAAACAGAGTTTTATGGGAACTTGGGGCATTCGTAGTTTATACATGCAGGCTTTAAATAGAACAATAAATGGGTTTTATGGTCAGAAGATCCAGTGTCTCTCAAACCTGCTGTTAACTTTATAAAACTGAGGATCCATGTCAATTAAAGAGCTTCTCCAGAGGTTATGCTCAGGGTTGCAGGTAAAGTAGTTTTTCTACTTCAGAGTACAATTACAATCCACAGTCTGAACATGTGTTGTTTAATTATGAAACTCTAATGGATCCACTTTGATGTTTAGCTTCAATATGGCTAAGCTAGCTGTGATGTCAAACTCCTGGGTTTTCAGGTGTTCACATATCCTTTTCTCTGTGTTCATTATTGTCTCTAAGGTGTTTCCGTACCCGTGTTCTGTCAGATGAGCATACCCGGTCAGACCAGCATACCCATAGTCAAAGGTCAAATTATTCCTTTTAGTTTTGCAAGAAAAGTACACTTTGAACTACCTCAACCGGTGTGTATCCCTTTATTCATGTACAAAAAAAACTATTTAATTACAAACATTTTGTTTTTTTTTAAGCATATGGTGATCTGACCTTACTTTTTTTTATAAATGCCCATTGAGGTAGTTTACAGTGCATTTTTCGTACAAACCTAAAGGGATAAATGCAAGTCAGACATCTTGCACATGCGTATTGACTATAGGTATGCTGATCTGACGGGGTATGCTTGTCTGACAGAACACCGTGCCACTGCTTTGCTCCTATCATTGCCATTCTGGGGCTGTTCTAGAGCAGTTTTAGAAGGAGGGCAGGGTACTACCTGCTCCCTGAAGATATTTGCCAATGACGAACAGTCGGTGCGGTTAATGAAGTCGACAACTTCGTCGACGCTCCATTCCAGAGGGTTCTTGTCCAGAACCAGCGGGCCGTCGCTCTCCTGGACCTGAACACATGAAACAAGCAGCTGACTGGATCAGAAGGTGTTGGTGTGATTGGACCATGAGAAGCTTTTCTGTAGCCTCTCTCTCTCTGTCACCTTGATGTCCTGTCCTTTCTGGAACTTGTTGTCCTGGCTGTAGGCGGACAGGGAACGTGTCGAGCGTCTGTGGCCTTCAGAAGTCTTGTGGAATCTATCGAAAGCCCCGGCACTGAAGGCCCTGCGAAGTGTCGCTGCCCGGCGAGGACGCTGGCTGCTGCTGGTCACCTCCACCGATGAGGCGTCTGTGAGGTCATCGCGGGGCTCCGAACTGGTACCTTCACTGCCGGACTCCAACAACCGTTCTACATCGTCTTCTTCTTCGACACTGTCCTGAGGAAAGGAGGAAACAAGATGTCAGCTTTATGGGACAGGTCCTCGACTATGCTTTATGGGAGCCATATAATTTCACACTGTGTAAACATGTTTCAGTGAAAGGCAACACACAGAGGATAGGGGGGACAGAATGTTTGAACAGGAAACCCTTACACACAGAAAACAATCGAGCGCAGAGGTGAAAGAACAGTTAAGGCATCAGAGAAGGTTGCTAATAACATATTTTCCTTTTGAGGTCTCTGAAACGAGCTCAGAGCATGCAACACAGATTCCTATGTGCGAAAGGATTTCCTAGTTACAATAGATCACGCCGGCGACCTTGAGTTATATACTCTAGAGACTCTAATGTACTTATCTTCTTGCTCAGTTGTGCAACGCTGCCTCCCACTTCTTTTTCTACTCTGGTTAGAGCCTGTTTGTGCTGTCCTCTGAAGGGAGTAGTACACACCGTTGTAGGAAATCTTCAATTTCTTAGCAATTTCTCGCATGGAATAGCCTTCATTTCTAAGAACAAGAATAGTCTGTCGAGTTTCAGATGAAAGTTCTCTTTTTCTGGCCATTTTTAACGTTTAATTGACCCCACAAATGTGATGCTCCAGAAACTCAATCTGCTCAAAGGAAGGTCAGTTTTGTAGCTTCTGTAACGAGCTAAACTGTTTTCAGATGTGTGAACATGATTGCACAAGGGTTTACTAATCATCAATTAGCCTTCTGAGCCAATGAGCAAACACATTGTACCATTAGAACACTGGAGTGATAGTTGCTGGAAATGGGCCTCTATACACCTATGTAGATATTGCACCAAAAACCAGACATTTGCAGCTATAATAGTCATTTACCACATTAGCAATCCTTTCCTTTCCTCCGGTCTATTTTTATCCATTTGCTCCTGGCCGTAGTTCTCCCTCCCGTGCTGCGGTGGCGCTAAACCTATTTCACCCTCCTACCTCGCTTCCTGATTATCCTCTTACAGCAGTGTGTTGCAGTGAGCTTGACGCAGACATTTTTGATTTATGCTCCATATTGAAGAGTGGTCTGTGCTACACGCTGTGGGCCTAGATACGACCGAGGCGGTGAGGAAGTGGGGGCGAGTTTAGTCCGACGACGGAGGGACATGAGGGCCAAAAAGAGCGGAGATCCAGGTGGAAAAAGGGTCTCAGGGTTCTCGCGCACCTCACTCTTCTAGCTGATCCATCTTCATGAGTTCTTTTCCACAATGGCGGTCATAAAACAAAACAAGCCAGTAAGGAACCAAACAGGAAGTACACATAGTGTAGAGCGGATGTAGGTTTGACCAATCAGAGGCCTCCTTTCTCCCCACTGTCTGCGGTCACCTACAATTTTGTCTTCAAAAGGGGGCCTATCTGCGTTAATTGCGACACACGCAGACGACCTGGTTTCTGAGCATAAACCAAATATAACCAAAATATTAATGTTTATATTAATAACATTGATATTTGTCCCCCCCCCCAAAATAAATTGAAGACAAGAACAAATGGACTTATTTTAAGAAAAAATGATTGATCTAGATTTGATCTTTTTCCACTGCATGGAGCTCAGGCAGCAGCTGTGATACAGTTCTGAGGAAAAATAGTAATGTGATAGAATACCAGTGGTGAGGCTGCAGGAATGTAGTCGACATTAGATGTGCGTCTCTTCTTCTGTACAAAGATGGCCTTCCTCTTCCTCCTGCGACGCAGCGGCTTGGCCAGCTCTCCGCCTGCCGCCTCCTCTCCGCCCGCTGCTTTGGGAAACCTCTTCTTCTGTCTGTAGTAACACGCTGCAGCAGACATTAAAAACATGAGCGACTGCGGAGTTTCCAACAAGGCCGTGGTTCTGGGAGGGACCGTCTCAGCCACTCACTGTATTTGGTTTTGGTTTGAACCGAGCAGTTCTCGGGGCACTTTTCGGTGACGGGGGCGGGGCCAAAAAGGTTGGGGCAGCACTGCAGCTTCACACACACCTTACGGCAGAATTCAGGGATCTGCTCGGCCAGGCGGACGATCCCAATGGTGGCGCGATAGGTTTTCCCTTTATATCTGAGGCGAGAAAGAAGAAACTGTTAGCTGCAAGTTAGTAGCAAGTCATGGATATATTAGACTTTCTTTGACCGAAACAATACGGCTAATTAAAATAACACAGGAGGGATTACCTGAAGAGGAGTTACACAATGTTAAACACAGAGTCCAACAATGATTCGGATTAAAGAAACTGAAAACAGACATTTCTAAAAACAAACTTTCATTCAATCAGAGTTTTAAGATACGTTTTAAGAAGAAAACATATTTCCTATCAAGCTGTGAATACCCTTTCATTCTGACCTTTTTTCTCTGCTAAACTCAGATGATCTTCCATCCGAAGGCAAAATGTTTACTATTGTTTGCATTCTTAACAAAACCTCTGCAGTTGAAAGATTCAGTAGCAGATTCAAAGCAGCACAGACGATACCAGGAGGCTGGATCCAGAGGATCCCCTGGACTGGAGAACTGCAGCAGAGTGAGCTTTAAGCCACCGCTAGCAGAGTCCCACCGCTTGGATGAGATAAGGGAGGAAATCCACAACGATCTAATGAATATGAGCCATAAAACACTGTCAGACTCTTTTCATCTTCTCACACACATTCTGGCTCTGTTCTAAATTGAAAAACTTCTGGGAGCCCATTTTCAAATTTCTCTCTGACTCTTTAGGTATTAGCATTAAACCTGAGGCCACAATCGCGATATTTGGAATATCATGGCATGGAAATTATGGCTGGTTGATCCTATGCATCGTTTGACATTAGAGAAAATCAGATTCTCTAGAAGAGGCCACGCCCACAAGTTTTTCAGTGTCTGGCACCCTATTCTGAACCACATCAAGGTTATGGATCATTGGAGTAATACACTTCGTCATACTTTGACTGTCCTTAATGATGCAACAGGAGGGTTGTTCGAGGGGTTAAAGGGGGAAAATTGTTCTAATGTACTTGAAATTGTATTTTTCTTGACCGAATGCTAAATAATTCTGTCAAACACCAACAATTATTCCAGATCTTTTGGACCCTTCGAAAAAATAAATTGTTTAATTATATTTCATATGCATTTGACCCCTCCATCCATTGGTCTTCTCACCTTCGCGTCATCAGTTTTTAACCTGAATGATATATTGATCAACTCTATATCGATGTGGTCAGAAAATTTAGATTTCTCCTCTTTCATATATTGCTTTATGCTATTTTTTCACTAAAACAGTTTTTCACTCAGACAGTTTCACCTTCAAAGCCACACAATGCCTGAGTGATGGTGTTTGTAGACAAGATATACTTCTTCCCACATCAAGCCAGATTCTTTCTACAGGTTTATTCATAACATGTGACTGTTTAACCAAAGTGTCTGTAATCTGTTTTGACTCAGACTAATTTCCGTTAATGTAAGTAAAGGGAACGAACGAGATCCAGATCAGAACAGGGCTAATTACCGTGCAATAAGATCCATATGATGAACTGTTTTCTCTTTGCAAAGATAAAATAAAGCGCCGACTGATTAAGATCCATTGATCTCCGTTATTTAACTGGTGTAAATAGTTGAATACTTTCCCCCCCGCTACAATCGGTTTTACATCCATTATTGGTTGGAATGGATGCAGAACCGATGGGTTTCAGCCAGCAGACAAAGAACTGAGCTGCACTGTCCCATTTCTCCCAGTCTGGATTGAAACGGCCACAATATTAAAGCGTTCTCCTATGGCAGCGCCTGACACAGTGGCGTGAATATGAGCATTGTGCTCTGCAAGACGCTGACTCAGGGAAATATGCAGCAAGGAGCCCCAGAATAATTCACACTGCAGCGAAGATAGAGAAAGAAGAAGCTGGAGGATTCATTGGTTGCTAAGAGACGGACAGCAATGATGCTCTCTGTACTCATCGTCTTACTTGGCTTTGATGGTCTCCATCTGGCATTCCCAGCTCTGGTCCTCCATCTCCTGCAGCTCCTTCAAGACCCGCCCAGGCTTATAGGCGGCGTTGATCAGCATGCTCAGCAGCTAGAGGCAGAAACCCGCATAAAATATTGCGATAATATATCAAAACCATTGAATATCTATACAGATAATAGAAAAACAGTCTGCGGACGGAGAACATGCATCTGTGGAGAAGTGGAAGATGTTCATCTGCAAACTGAGCTGAGCGACATATCCTGACGTTAAGATAAAGCTTCCATTTTCAGCTTCCCACCAGCTCACCTCCTTCAGGACCAGCGTGCATTTCCCGGGTCCCACCGCCTGTGGCAGCTCTGCGATGCGTCCTTTGTTGAGGTACGGCCCTGAGAAGCAGCGGTGGTTAACGAAAATCTGGGAGCAGCAGTAGCGGCCGCTGGCTGAGCCTGAAGGGGAAGAGAGAAAAAAACTGGGATGTTAATGGACGGATGGACAAACGGACAGCTGGATGGATGGATGGATGGAAGGAAGGATGGATGGACAAACGGATGGATGGATGGAAGGACGGATGGATGGATGGACGGACGGACGGATGGACCGATGGATGGATGCGTGGATGGATGGACAGACGCGTGGATGGATGGATGGACGGATGGGTGGACGAACGGACGGACGGATCGATGGACGGATGGATGGATTTTACGGACAGACGGGTGGATGGATGGAAAGATGGTTGGACGGAGGGATGGACGGATGGATGGATTTTACGGACGGACGGGTGGATGGACGGAGGGATTATAACTAACTGGCCTGCATAAGATAACGAGAAAAAACACAGATTTTAAGACAGGGTTTTTATTTTAAATAGAAATTTTCTAAATTTTGAGACAATATATTCTCATAAAGAGTACATTTATATACATGTTTAAGCCAAAATAATTCATTGAGCGATCCAAAGACCTAAAAGGGATTGCCTCTAACTCAGGGCCTTTGGCTGTCAAGAGGAAGTGGCAGAGCAGTTCATTAATATTATTACTGGGCTTTTAATCCAGAATGAGAATCAGACATACTTTAATAATCCCAGAGGGAGATTACTTATTACCTGGATCCATGGCAACAGGCTGGTAGGGGTTCACAGGAGCCGCCTCAACCGCCTGCAATGGAGCCAACCTGCAGGAAAAATGCCATCAATCCAGTCAAACAACCAGTGAAATCATCTCAGTGATCTAGTCAGATTGAATACAGAGTTGGTCCAGAATGAGCGGGTAGTGATGGAGAGCAATAAGGCTGGATGTGAGGGTTGATCAAGCACTGCTGGAGACCAACGTCCCTAATCGAACTCCAGGTCCGTGACCCACAGAAGAATAATGTCTTAATAACCAACAGTGATCCCCTTTAACCAAACCATCCCAGCTCACATCGGCCCTGAACCCCTGAAGCGCCTCAAAATCAATTTCTCCATATATGCACTTTAGATGGAGCAGTAAATATCCCACAGATATGATTTCAGTTCTTATTTCCTTCTTCTAAACGAACAGCCTGATCTGAGTTAGCAGCTTGATTACACCCCTTTATAAAAGGCCAAAGTTAAAATTCTAAATATGTCATAAATTAATGAGATTTTCCATTTTTCTTAAAAAAGGATAACAAAGTTATCCTACAGTACGAATCAAAAGTGTCCACCCCTTTGGAATAGAGGGCGTTTGGCTTCTTTTGTTAGCCTCCAATGCCCCATACCTGTCTATGTCTCTGAAAGGGGGGTCAATAAAGGGAACTGTTGGCCTTGCTGAATAGACGAGGTCTTCTGTTAGAGGGGTTGGGGTTGCAATGATTGCGGGAAGGGATTGTAGGTTTTTGAAAGCTGAAATCTGAGTCCAACCCTTCTGTTTAAGACTCAGATTACAGCTTTCAAAAACCTACAATGCAGCAATTGAGTTGATCCCTTAAAGTTTTCGGGATGGTGTTGTTATCTGTATCTAGATGAAAACATTTAGGACTTGATGAAAATAGAGATCTTTCTTACTGTTTCTCCGGCTGGACGACTGCGATCTTCTTCTGCTTCTGGCCTGCAGGAGAACAGAACAAGGAGGTTTTTGATGATGAAGGCGGCCATTGAGCTGTGCTGGGAGTTTCTGTGAGCATACGTACGGATAGGCTTGACTGGATGGGTCAGAGGGTAAGCGTTGGCCTCACACCAGCCAACAGGGAAGATGTCCATGGACTCCACGTCCACAATGCACTCTGACAGCGTCTTTGGCACACCTGGAGACGGGCGGGGCGGTCATATTTGGACGCAGCTTTAAAGGAAGATGCAGCGAACAGAGGGGAGTACCTTCCAGTCGGAGCCACAGCAGGCGTCCTCGAACCTGACTGATCTGAGCCACACACACGTCCTCTGGCCGCCAAGGGTTCACAGCCTCCAGCCACATGTCCTTGGCAAAACCTCGAGTCTGCCAAGTCTGAAAGCACACACAGGGGTTGGGGGGGTTAGGGCAGGGATCTGAAACCAGGCTGCTCTTCTGCTGCAGCATCAATTAAGGCTGGGTTATACTCAGAAACCAGGTCGTCTGCACTTGTGTCGCAGTGAATGCAAATATGCCCCCCATCCATAGACACTCTGGTGAACCTCTCCAAAATTGTAGGTGACCGCAGACAGGAGGCCTCTGATTGGTCAAATCTACATCCGCTCTACACTATGTGTATTTCCTGTTTGGTGCCTTACCGGCTTGTTTTGTTTGTATGACCGCCATTGTGGTAAACGACCTGTGAAGATGGACCAGTTAGAAGAGCGAGGTGCGCAAGAACACCCGGAACCTTTTTCCACCTGGATCCCAGCTCTTTTTCGCCTTCGTGTCCCTCCGTTGTCGCACAAACTCGCCCCCAACTTCTCACCCTCTCTAGACCGACAGCTAGTTGTCCATTTTGCTTTGTTGTGTGGAATAACATAACGCAGACCACGCCTCAATATTGGGCATAAATCTAAAATTTCTGCGTCAAGCTCACTGTGACACACTGCTGCAGGAGGATAACCAGCCCTTTAGGGTTGAAATATCACTATACAGGGCTCGATGTTACCCATCGCCCCGGGCAAATAGTTTTTATTGTTGGGAGAATACAAATTTAAAAAAAATTATTTATCACTCAAAATTACTTTAAAATCACTGGCATTCGATGAAAACGACCCAGAAGTGTTGCCGGCGCCATTTTTGTTGTTTTGTACACGTTCTCGCGAGATTTGAAAAAGCCGCGTGATTTTCCGCCAGATGGCGTGATTTTTGTCCGGGAATTGGCGCGAATCAGACACATTTTTTACAACTTGGCAGGCTAAAAAACAACAACAAGGCAAAAAAATGTAAGTACAGTAAGACACCCACCACCTATTTTACCCTCCACCCAGATAAGCCTAGATTAAAAAGTATCGGTCAGGGATTAGGAAAATTGGCATAATTGTATGCCATGCGCACAGTGTAAATATGGCTATCATATGGCAGTCTTCTGTACAGTGATGCTATTTGAGTCATACATTAAAAAAATGTTCATTAAATTGTTTTCTCTTAGACATTGGAGAGGTGCATTTAAATGTTATAGAGCTAAACATGTTAAATTGGTGACCTGTTATGTTATTATTATTGTCTTGTTGCTGCATTTATTTTATCAGGGAAAACTAATCCTGAGTCAGTTAAAAGTCAGGGAATTCTGAAATGATGTAAAACTGTGGAAACCCTGAATAAAATAACTATAATGATTCTCTAGAAAAGTCACATTATATCAATAGTATTATCTTCTATAAACATACCGTGACTCTAAAATAAAAGTTAGTCATTTGTGACATTGACTTCTGTCTTGTGATTTATCTTAAGTTTTTAACCTGTCAAGTTTTTTTAAATATTTTTAACATTACAATTTATATTTTTCCAAGCACACAACATTTTAAAGCAAAGTTTAGTTTGAAAAGAATGAGCAGGAAGGATTGAAAAGCATGTTAACACGGTAATGTAGGCTTGAGTTCATTAACTGGCGCATGCAAATACACACCAGGAAACTTAAAAAATACAGAATTACAAAAAACATTTAAAAAACAAACATTTTTAATTGATATATATACACAAAAATGAATATTAGGAACTATATTTATCAAACATTATACTGGGCAAGTAAAAATTGTTTCTGGGCAAATTAAATGTGAAAGTCACTTGCCCAAAGGGCAAGTGGTAAAAATCCTTAACGTCAATCCCTGCTATATATTATGATAATTTTCCTAGCTATCAAATGAAAAGTATAGGAAAAATAAGAAAGTGCTGTAAATGTTCATCAGAAGACAGTGATTGTCGAGTGATTTTGGCATCCATGTTTGGAGTTTGAGTCATGGCTGCCTCAACTACAGATATGGCTCTGCGCTGAACACAAAAGGGCTCCACAGCACCATCTACCAGAGAGGTGGTGGAGAGGTACCCCATTTTCCCTCATTGTTTCAGGTTCAAACGGTTTGGTTTTTTAAAATCCATATTAGGAACTCAAATATCGATATTATATTGGGCCGCCGAAAATCACGACATATTGCCAAATAGATTTTTTCCAACACCCGTAGCATCAATATTCTAGCCTCGTGAGACCATCCTGATCTCGCGAGCTTTCAAGGTTTCACTTGCAAAGCAGTCTGGAGACTCTCCGTTGAAGAAAATTTGGGGCAGTTCACCAAATGAACGTCCAATCAGCGTTGGCTTTGAGGCGGGTTGAGGTGTGACGCAACGAGAAGCTCGACAGTTCAGTCTAAAGAACATGGCGGCTTCAGCCGATGAAACTAGCATTAGCGTGGCTATCGAGCAAGTTTTATCGGAATTACAGAGTATTTCTTCACTGAAAGAAGAGCAAAACACTGCTCTGGAGGCTTTTCTCAGAGAAAAGATGTTTTTGCTCTTCTCCAGACTGGTTTCAGCAAGAGTTTGATCTTGTGGTTGTGTTTTCGTCGTCGCTCTGTTAGTACGTCATATGCTTCGTTGATCTGATTGGTTTATTTGGCCCGTCTATCACCAACATAGGCCAATCAGCTAACCAGTATTTTCGCCCCTTCCCAAAATTTCTTCAACGGAAGGTTTCCAGATGGATATGCGGAGCAAATCCATCTGGCAGAGTCAGGTTATCAATATTCCACTTCAAAGTTTAAGTGCAAAGTCACTAAACCTCAAATGACCACTGCCATCTACGAAATGACATAGCTCCATCTACCAGGACTTTTAGAACATGTCAGGAGACATGAGATGGGCAGGCCTTGGTACCAGCCCACAACGCTTTGACCAGTATGGTAACACCAGTGGAGTGACCAACCAGAACCCACAGCGAGTCGATGGCTGCTGTCAAGAAGCTCAGAGATACAGAAATAGCAAAGCAGACGACCAGGTAGGCTGTAACCAAAGCAGCCTGAGCTTCCAGAACCTCAGCAGAACCACGGGCTGAGCCATATCGGAATGACGATGCCGTTCCATGCAAAAGGAGCCCAGATTCCATGTGAGGCGTTCAGTTACTAACGGACTTGATTTTGGGTTTTCACTAACTGCACAAAGTAAAAACTATGCTGATGAAGATTCTCAGTCATCCAGGTCATAGTCATTCCGTAAAAGTTCAAAAAAGCACCTACCCACTCCAGCCGGTGAACAATACCTCCTTAACGACCGACCCTTAACAATTATAGACAGGTTTCAGGTATTACAGGAGACAATCCCCCAGATATTACAGGCTAACGATGGAACCAAACAACCCATTCATCAGTTACCATTTGCATGTTTCCAAGCGATACAAGGCTTTGTCTATATAAGACTCAAACTCACTGCGGATCCAGACATTTGAATTGAGAAAGCTTCCTGGCGAGGTGGCGAAACGTCTTCAAATCTTGGAAACCAAGTCCAGTGGATATTTTTTGAACTTTTACGGAAAGTAAAAACTAATTCTTCTTTCATCAGCTTTAAATTTAATCCATGTCCTTCATGATGTTTACTGCGCTGGATATGCAGAAGGACCTCTGGAGAAATATTTCAATCATCATCCATCCTAAAGGAGAATCATTTGAATCCATCTATTTATTTTTTTCTCACAGCAGATAATTTATTTGATCTAATCCTAAGTTTTGGTTTAATCTTTTTCTGACTGTAACCATAAGAACTATAAAAAAACACTGCTTTGGAACAAAAATACCTTCCTAAAAAATAAAAATAAAAACATACAAAAACACTAAATTGCTTAATACTGAATTTCAGGTATTTTTTAAATTGAGGCCATATTAGGTAAAAAACATGAACTTTCTGAAGGCATCTGCTGGTGAAGATTCTCAGTCATCAAGATCGTAGTCATTCCATAAAAGTAAAAAAACAATCCATGGACTTTATTTCCAAGTTTGAAGACGTTTTGTTTCCCATCCAGGAAACCTTTTCAATTCAAAATGCCTGGAATTGTGTTTGAGTTCCAGGCTTATAGAGTGGACCAAATAAAAGACTTATTGCTTAGAAAACAAGCAAATTGAACCGAAAAGACAGGTCCACCCTTTAGCAATGGGGAGTCATTGAGGTTTTTGTTGGCAAAACCTGATACTGGCCCATGCCTCTGAAAAGGGTGTCGCTAGGGTCATCGTTGGCCTGGCTGACCAGGCGAGATGTTTTGATCCCCTGCAAAGCTATGAGGATTAAGACGGTATTGGGAAGAAATCAACTATCGCTGGGGTGAAGATTTTTAAGAGCTGGAACCTGAGATCACCCCCTCTGTTTAAGGTTGATTTTTCTACTTTAACATAAATGGCTTCCTTCACACCCCTTTTAAACCACCTTTCTTCTTTGTCCTAAATGTGAACATACCAAAACCAGGATTTTCCCCTAAAGAGAAAGAGTCTGAGCCACAGCCAGCCGGTTCTTACCTCAGGAAAGCAGGAGTCAGGTGCTGCCTCCGTCCCAGTCTGCTTCAGGTAGTCAGCCCAGTCAAAGTCCTGGCCCTCGTAGCCCAGAGGCTTCTCTAGAACCACGCCGTTCTTCAGACACCACTGGACAGGCAAGATGCCGGGTGAGTGGGCGTGGCACAAGGCGGAGCGGGGCTTCGCATCAGCAGAGAGGTCGTCCAGCGTCACCTGGAAGTAGATGTCGTTGTAGACCTGGGGAGGAGACACCCGTTACAGTGTTGGTTCTGTCAGAAATCCTGAATTCCCAAACATCAGCAGGACCTTTACAGTGTTTATGACATCATTGAATAAAGAGCATTGATCGAAGTTTGGTCATGAAGATTGGGACTGGCTGAGGACACCACTTGGCCCAGTAGCTTTCACTCTAACCACAGGTAGTCTAGACTTTGACTAGGCCATTGCTGCACCTGCTTTCTCCTCTTCTTCAGCTATTTGGTTGTAGATCTGCTGTGGTTCTGTGGCAGAATTAATTGGTCTCCAGGGGAGGCTATGGTCCGTGTAATGACAGCACAGTCCTGGTTCTGTGGCTTTTGGACAAGCCCAGGTCATCATCCGTCCAACACTGTGCTGCACAGGTGTTAAAGCTGAAGTCTGTAAGTTTTTAAAAATCACTTTTTTGTCATATTGGCTAAAACTGTCCCTATGCCCAGACAGCGGTACATGTGATATGTAACCTGTGAAAAAAACTGCTTCAATTGGTCCCGCCTACTGCCTGTATTTCAGTCTGGAAAGAATAATTCGGGACGAGTCAAAACAACCAATCACAGCCAGAGGAGCGTCTGATGGAGTGTCAATCACAGCTCACACACGCTGAACCCCCCCCCCCCCCCCCATTGAGAGTAAAGTAATGATCGGTCATCATGAACTTTGTGGACTGGTGTGAGAAGACCCCACCTGTGTCTTAACACCAGTAAGACCAAGGAGATGGTGATCGACTTCAGGAGAAGACCACACCTCACTCCGCCCTAAACATCCAGGGGCGGGACATAGAAACTGTTAAGAGTTTCAAATATCTGGGTGTTCATGTCAATAATAAATTAGACTGGACTTATACAAGAAGGGTCAGAGCCGCCTCCACCTCTTGAGGAGGCTGAGGTCTTTTGGAGTGAGCTGGCCCCTGCTTAAAACCCATAACTCTGTGGTGGCATAAGCCCTGTGTAGAGCAGGACAGAAAGAGACTGAATAAGCTGGTGAGAAAGGCCACTTCTGTCCTAGGCTGCACTCTGGACTCAGTGGAGGAAGTGGAGGCTGCTGTCCAAGCTTCTATCCATCATGGACGCCACCTTCCACCCTCTGCGCCAGACTGTAGAGGAGCTGAGCAGCTCCTTTAGTCAAAGACTTTTACACCCTGTCTGTAGAAAGGAGCGCTACCAGAGGTCACTCCTCCCTGTTGCCATCAGACTCTACTACAAAGTGAATCCAGTAGAACTTTTTATTGCCTACCTGGAATGGGTGACAGTGGTTGAATAAACTTTTGGCTCTCAACAAGGTATCGGTGCCCTATTTTTTATTACTTACCGATACCAATACCACCTTTTTAGTCCTAGATCGGGGCCCTGCCCGGTACTAGCATAAGTATAGGTCCAACAATAATATACATGTGTATATGTGGATGCACTGTATATACTCCCATGCACCTTCTTCTTCTTTTTGACTATTTGAGCTGATGTAACGACTAAATATCTCCACTGTGAGATCAATAAAGTCAAACAGTCAAACCATCAAAATGCAACTGAAAGGCTTTGAGAGGATGACAAAGAGGACCGTCACCGACATCCGTCTGGGATCAAACACTGCAGGACTTGCCTGAAGTTTTCTACTGAAGTTTGTTGTCAGGATTCCCTTCCCCCTAAAACATGTCAGCAACCTTGCAGTTTCATTGAGAGGCAGCTAAAGCATGCATGAGGGAGGAGACTGCCTATAGGGGATGCAGTGTAGACTCACCTTGGTGACAGAAACGGGGCAGATCTTGAGCTGCTCCCACGGAGAAACCATCTCCAGCTTCATGCCCATCCTAAACGAGTGCTTGGGCAGGTCCATATGGTCCTAGACGGTGAGAAGATGGTTTTAGGGCAAACAGTCTCTTATCATTGTAGGTCTGTTGGAGGGAGGAGCTAAATGCCTGAGCATCATTGTACAGCTTGGTGCCGTTGGGCTGCTGCATTCCGGTTCCAAATTCTGCTTTCTTGAATTTAACGACTTTTCACACACGTCGGCGCCTTGATGCCACTGGGTCCCTTCTTTTTTCATTTCTTACATGATAATAGGCCATGCAGGGTTCTTAAGTTCTAATCCTGGAGGTCTGGACTCCTGGACGTCTCTGCTTCAACACACTATTCAAATATTCAGATAAATAGCAGAACTCTGGAGAAGCTGATGCAGGTGTGGAGGCAGAGACATCTAAATGTTGCAGAACCTTCAGGACCAGAACCGAGGGATTCGGATTTAGACAAACTCAGAAGCAGGTAAAGAGGTAGAGAGAGGAGGCTGCTGGTGATGGAGAAAAGATAAGGTGAATAACTGGAAGGTTCGGGTGGGAATTCTTTTTTGAAGATCAAATAGTTTTGGGAAACTAAATAAACAATGCTTGTTCTCCAAAAATGAATCAGGGGTAACCATGGCAACAGAGAAGGTAGGAAAATGAATGGACCGACCTTGAAGACCTCCAGCGGAAGCGGAGTCTTCTGTCCGTCCATCCGAGCGTCCTGCAGAGCCTGCTGCCAATCAGAGTCGCTCCTCAAGGGCCGCAGCTCTGATTGATAAAGACATTTCCACGATTAGGCTCCACCAACAGATCTGGACCAGGTCAGAATCCACTAAAACGGGCCGAGGGAAACTCTGATCTTCTGCATGTGATTGAAAGTGAATCACGGGTTCCAAACAGAACCGGTTCTGACCTGTCGGTGGCTCTAAGGCCAGGCTGTTCTCCAGAGCCCAGCCAAGGGGGCGGAGCCTGAAGTCCAGGTAGAAGAGCCAAACGTCCTGGGCCCGATGGTCCTCGGTGAGGCCGACGGGTCGCAGCCGGAGCCTCCCTCCGATGTTCTGGACCACTCTAACGGGCCAGAACCGCTTCGGGTCGGACCGGTCCTGCAGCTCCAGGACAGAACCGTCCACGATCAGATCCACCGTGTTCTTCCCTCGCAGCGGCTGAGGAGCAGACACAGAACGCTTTAGGAGTTCTCCAGCACAAAACAGAACCACACCTAAAAAGGCACCAGAAACAGGATAAGAACCAGGTTCCCCCGGTTCTGGTGGATTGATCCCATGTAGGTTAAGGAGCACTGGGTGTTTCATCTATTATGGGATGTCTGTAAAGTGAAAAGCCTCTCACCCCTTCCAGCAGGTTAGCAGGTGCAGTTCTGGACCCGGTCAGATCCTGAATGAGGAACTCCGTCCAGTCGCTGTATTTCTCCCTGATGGCTGATTAACAACAGGCAGAGCAGAAGGTCAGCATCTCCTTTTTGATCGTATAACTGATGAAACAGGAAACCTTAAACTTTAAAGGCCAGAACACACAGAATCTTTGCATTGAATCTGACAGAAAATGGCGTAGGACGAGGTTGTGGCGTTTAGCGCTCATTGAAATTGGGATGGGGGAATCACACGGTACAAGATTATACGCAAGGGGGCTGCGTAGATAGAACCCAGGTCTATTTTAGGTGTGCTACTGTTAGGTTTATTCAATGATGATTATAAAATTAATGTGTGCTTATGAAACATTTTTGCAAGGGGATGCTCCACTCCTGTCTCCTGATTCAGTCAGGAGACCATCCTGCCTTCTCATTCTGATGGAGCATTCTGTCTTTATGAACTGATCAATTGTTCTGTCAGAACAATACTCTGTTTGTAACCATGCGTCATGTTCTGTTAATAAACGCTCTGCAGAGGAAGTCCAGTGGGAGACAGTGTGTTTGAATCTGGGGTTCAACTGTCTCTCCTTCCTGCAGGAATTGTATCCATAATTGTGTATTTCAGTTCTTCTTTTGCAAAAACCTACAATTTATGAACCCGACAGCTACGCAGCAATTTAGCTACGATTTTATGGGTCTGACAGGAAGAGAGAAGCGGTTACAAAGTAAACACATCCGCTTTAGGGGAAAATACAAAATAAAATAATTTAATCGCATGGGGAAAGTTTTGAGTTTTGAAGTCGCAGAGAGCAGACACAGCAAGCAGGACAGACTGTTGTAAAAACCATAAATGAAACACTGTTAAATATAATACTACACACCAGGAAGTTCTCCAAATTGTCCCAAATGTAAAGTAATCAAAGGGACTCGTTCACGGTTTATGGGAGTGTAAAATTATAGAGGCATTCTGGCGAGCAGGATGTCGAGAAATTAGCTCCGCTATTGGACAAACACTTTTCCCTAGTCCAGTCCTGTTCCTCCTTGGGTTCATACCAAGTCATCTGGATTCTCACAAAGAGACTCTGCAATTCCTACTGATGTTGGCCAGAAAATCAATAATGCTTAAATGGGTTAGTGGTGATGCTGCTTCAATCCAGCTATGGAAAAAACTCACTTTGAAAGATTAAGATGCTGTTTGAATGGGAAATGTAACACTTTTAAAGGAAAAGTCTGGTCAGCAAGAAATAATCAATGGATCATTATTTTTACGCAAAACTAATAAGTTGGCGCTGATTTAATGAATGGGTTAATCAGTAAAAAAAACAAAAAACACAAACAATATTTTTCATCATTTTTTGTTAATATAAGCCTATGAACATTCTCTATCTGTTCTGGTTTGGAATGCTGCACAGACTCGTTAAGCGGGATTTTGCTTTATAGAATGCTCTGGTGTTTTTCTTTAAATTTTATTTCTTTTTTAATAATCTGTTTCATAATCTGTCCAAGTGAAACCTGTGAAATTGTTTTGATTTGTTTATAGCACAGAGACAGAGGTGAAACAAATCTGTGCAGATCTGCCCAACCTGCCCAGTCTCAGAGTGGCATGGAAAAAAAATCGGATCTGAGATTAAAAAGTCTCATGCAACCGTTGTGTTCAGGCCTTAAGCTGAAGGAGATTGAAGGCAGATTCAACCAACAACAGTTGGTTCCAGTCAGACCAGTTCATCCAGTTCCTGCACAAACAAAACTCCCAACTGATAAGCCCTTCAAAATGATTTTGGAGCAATTATGGTTTGGTTTGTGTTTTCAGCCGAGCTGAGAGCTGACAGCTTCGCCGCAGGAGGAGCTCCAGACTCTGAAACATGCAGTTTGCATTGAAGGGAAACTGAAAACATAATCCTGTGAGGATCTGATCAGGTAACAACCTGATGTCAAAGTTAAACCAGCCAAACGACTGTTTTGAATGAACAGGAAAGTTGGCTCTTTGCTTCCCTTTTGCATGCAACATGCAGGCATGCATGCTTCAGGTAAATATGCAGGTAGAGTTTTTTTCCCTCTGAGGAAAATTCGTTTCGGAAAAAAGTTTAAGCTTATAGAAGAAATCTACCCTGAACCTTAAAGCCTCTGCAGGTGATTAGGACCAATCAACATGAACTGATCCTCACAAGACGCCAACCTCAGCGCTCTCGCTCCGAATGAGCGGATTTATGGAGAAAAACTATAATAAAAGCCTTTAGTTTATCAGCAATAAAAACCTCGCCTGATGTAGGGGCGGAGTTAGGAAATCTGGGGCCATAGGCAAAGACAGGCACCTAAACAGACCCATTATACAGATACAGAAATTTTAATAGAATTTAATAGAATTTGATACATATTTGTTATACATTTTGTTGCTCATTAAGCCTATTCTCACTCAGTTGATTGCTTCTTCCTGTCTTTACAAAAAGACAAAAACCAAATAACCCAGTCCTTCTTTTCACTGTAGGCAAACCATGATCTGCTCATCTGTTCTCCATTTTTCATTTGGATGAAATAATAACTGGAAGTAAATATGAGCCCGTCTCTATTTCTCAGTTCTCTATTAGAAAGGACACCCGAAAGGCTGATGTTTTCCACTTCAACAACATGAAAACAATTAATAGATTTCTGGTCGTCTGTAGCAAATACAGACGAAATTCAAAACTTAATTCTAAAAAGACCCATCTTCAATATGGTAAATAAATACTTATCTATATGGGGGGACCAAGCTCCATCTGATATCAGAGATCTGATTGTTCCTTATGTTCCTAACAGGGCACTTCGCTCTCAATCTGCAGGTTTACTAGTGGTTCCTAGAATTTCTAAAAGTAGAATGGGAGGCTGATCTTTTAGTTATCAGGCTCCTCTCCTGTGGAACCAACTACCAGTTTTAGTCCGTTTTTGCAGATTGAGAGTGAAGTGCTCTGTTAGGAACATAAGGAACAATCAGATCTCTGATATCAGATGGAGCTTGGCCATTTAAGGCTTTATATGTGAGAAGGAGGATTTTAAATTCTATTCTGGATTTAACAGGAAGCCAATGAAGAGAAGCCAGGATAGGAGAGATATGATCTCTCTTTTTCATTTTCATCAGAACTCTGGCTGCAGCATTTTGGATCAGCTGAAGGCTTTTAACTACAGCTTGTGGACTTCCTGATAGTAAAGAATTACAATAGTCCAGCCTTGAAGTAACAAATGCATGGACTAGTTTCTCAGCATCACCCCTGGACAGGAGATTTCTCATTTTTGCAATATTCCTCAGATGAAAGAAGGAAATTCTAGAAACCTCTTTGATCTGGGATTTAAATGACAGGTCCTGATCAAAAATAACACCAAGATTTTTTACTTTATTATCTGAAATCAGTTTAATCCCCTCCAAATGAAGTGACTGACTAATCAGTTTCTTTTTCAGAGACTCTGGTCCAAAGACTATAACTTCTGTTTTGTCTGCATTCAGAAGCAGAAAGTTAAGAGTCATCCAGGTTTTTATGTCTTCAGACATGCCTGTAATCTATGTAATGGGTTAGCTTCATCTGGATTTATAGACAGATATAGCTGGGTATCATTAGCATAACAGTGGAAATTAATCCCATGCTGTCTAATAATTCTACTGATTGGGAGCATATATATAGTAAAGAGAATTGGTCCTAGCACTGATCCCTGTGGTACTCCACAGGTAACCTTTGAGCATGAGGAAGATCTGTCATTAACATGAACAAACTGAATTTGATCAGATAGATAAGATTTAAACCAGTCTAGTGCTGTTCCTTTAATTCCAACAAAATATTCAAGTCTTTCTAAAAGAATATTATGATCAACTGGATCAAATGCAGCACTGAGATCCAACAGGACGAGCACAGATACAAGTCCATTATCTGAGGCCATGAGAATATCATTAGTGACTTTCACCAGAGCTGTTTCAGTGCTATGATGAGCTCTAAAGCCAGACTGAAACTCTTCAAAAAGTTCATTATGGTGGAAGTGATCGCAAACTTGTTTGGCAACTACTTTCTCAAGAATTTTGGATAAGAAAGGAAGATTGGATATAGGTCTATAATTGACCAAGTCAGCTACGTTCACACTGCAGGCCTTAATGCTCAATTCCGATTTTTTTTTTGTGAAATCGGATTTTTTTGCGTGTCCGTTCACACTTCCAAGTATATGCGACTTGTATATGATCTACTGTGTAAACTGAAAGTGTTCAACCGAAGTGTCCCGCATGCGCACTCGAGGACGCGATGACGTCACATGCAGCAAGCGTCCTCAGTGTTTGCGGAAGTTAACATGACTCATAATACCGCAGCGTATATTGCGTTCTTTAAGTTCTTCTCCAACAGGAGCAGGCACATTACGAACGAAATCTTTTTAAGAAGATCAAAAAGAAAGACCCTCCCCCGGTTCCGGTAAGACCCTTCGAGTTTGGTCTGAATCGAGCTATCTTTCCAAATATGAATTAAGTCAGCAACCTCACTTTCTCTCCATTGACTGCTCTCTGTGTTATCTTCCGCCATGGTTGTTAGTTTTTCCCACCTCCGCTTAGTAGGACGCAGATTAGTAACGTTTAGTAACATTTGTCAAGTATCAATGACGTGTAGGTCGGATGAATGCGACCTGGCCGTACAGACACAGGTCGCATTTGAAAAGATCAGATACGTATCGGATTCAGGACCACATATCCAAATGGCCTGGGTCGCATTTGAAAAAATCCGATCTGTGTCGTTCAGACTGTCATAAAAAGATCAGATACAGGTCACATATGGGCAAAAAAATCAGAGTCACTTCAGGCTGCAGTGTGAACGTAGCCTGAGTCAATAGACGGTTTCTTAAGCAGAGGTTTAATTCCAGCAACCTTAAAAGCTTTAGGTACATATCCCTGTAACAGAGATAGATTAATCACATCTAAAATGGAGGAGGAGATCAAAGGGAATACCTCCTTAAATAACCTGGTTGGAACTGGATCTAACATACAAGTTGAAGGCTTAGATGAAGACAATAATTTTGCTAACTCTGAAAGTTCAACTGGATCAAAGCAGTCTAAACCGGTTCAGATTCTATGGCTACCTCAGATGCTGCCCCACTCTCCAGAGCAAAAAACCAATCGCAGATAGAGGAGTGCTAATGATCTTATTTTTACTGAGCAGCAGCTTAGCTTATGAGCTAAGCAGCTCATTTGCTTTCTGAAAGCTGTAAAAAACAAGCGAAATTTCATTTATGACCATGAATTTCTTGATGTTTCTAAATATTTAAATCAAACCTGAATCAAATTAGACGCTAACTTTGTTTCTGGAACAGTTCCTTTTTTTAAGGGCCATTGGCGGAGCACATGCCCAGTGTTTCCTGGTTTGGTTGTGATTCTGCGGCAGTGACACCGCTTCACCAAAGGCCTAACATGTGGTGCCATGTTTTCTAAGGCACACAGAGCGCTATGGAGCAGTTTTCTGCCTGGAAAGGTGGTCTATCATTGAGATACCTCCTCCAGATCACATCAGTTCCCTCCCATATTGGCCTATTGGCACGTTTAATGTTCATCTGCTAATTTTCCTTTGTGACTCAAATGAGGGTCCATATTTGATGTGGTTGTCTCTATTTATGGCTGAGGTGATTAAATGAGAGGCTCTCCACCAGTTCCAGCCTTTGTTTGCAGCTTTTTGTGAGATGATCGTTTGGAACAGGAGATTTCAGCTCCTAGCCTCTAAACGCTGAATCTGTGATGAACACTGAGACATTTGACCAAAAGAAAATAGCTGCCCTCCTTTCAGTTCTTCGCCCACAGCCCTGACTGGAAAAAGCTCTGCTTGTGTTATCTGTTGCATATCCTGCTCAGGCTGCACAGAACTCTGCTCTCATTCATCTCCTTTAAATAAGATTCACCTCTGCAGCAATTTTTCCACTTTATGTTGAAGCAAACATGGTTTTACTCTTGGATTAAAGCAGCAGCATAGCTTAGCTTCCTCTAAGATGGGGAAAAAGGGGCAGAGCAACAAGAAGAAGATAGATAAAAACAGCAGTGACTGTGTTTGAATGGAATCAGAAATATTTAGCTCCAGAAATGATGGAGGAACAGGACCTTGTTGATCAGCTGGTTTATTTTTTTCTGCTTTATGATCCGTCCCGCTCGGGTCTTTGGTTCTGTTAAAGTATATTTCTCTACATCTGATTGTGAAAACCTTGCAGCTTAATGGGGGAGAAGAGCAGCAGAGGAAGCCGTTTTATCTCCTGTTCATCTGCACAGGATCTGTAAAAATAGGTGATCTATTTCTGCACACACTGTGGGGACTGTGAGAAAATAAAGCTGCTGTCAACCAGCAGAACCGCAAACCTGAGTGAGGAAAACCCACTCATCCAATCAGCTGCTGGTGGCTCCATTCAAGCAGAACCTCCAGAACCAGGAGACCATTTATAAATTCCCTTCAATAAAATGATGCTGATCTTCTGTGGAGCTTCTGCTCTGGACTTCACTGATGGTTCTTTTAGCTTCCTGGATTAATTAGATGATGATGATGTATGTGAAGCCTGAAAGTATGGGTTTTGTTGATTAACCTCAACTTCTCCCTTATTGGTTGCAGCATTCACACAACCCAAAGACAGGAAGAGTCTGCAAAGAGAAAGACGGCCATGAAACGGCAGCTGAAGAGTTAAAAGCAGCTGAAAAGTTCCCGGTTTTAGATGTTCATCCCAGGTTTAAAGCCTGTAGAACCTTAGGGCCCTGTCACACCTTGCCGATTTTTCCTGCGTATGCGGGATGTCAAAGAATCTCCTAAAACACTGGCATATGCTAGTTTGGGCATATGCATAGAGTATTCACAACAAGTCCACAACTTATGTCCGATGACAGCCTAACTTATGCATAACGCACAGTAGGGGTGTAAATAATCATCGTTTTGTATCGATTCATCGATCCGATCCGATGCATCGACACGTTCGCAAGAGAATCGATTCATGTTTTGTTTTTTTCCTCCGGACTATTTTTATCCATTTGCTCCTGGATGTAACTCTCCCTCCCGTGCTGCGGTGGCGCTGTGGGTCTAGATACTGCCGAGGCGGTGAGGAAGTGGGGGCGAGTTTAGTCTGATGACGGAGGGACATGAGGGCAAAAAAGAGCGGAGATCCAGGTGGAAAAAGGGTCCCAGCGTTCTCGCACACCTCGCTCTTCTAGCGGCCCAAACTTCACGAGTTGTTTTCTGCAGTTTTGGTCATAAAAATAAAACAAACCGGCCTCCTGTCTGCGGTCAGCTACAATATGGGAGAGGTGCAGCCAAGCGTCTGTGGAGGGGGCGGGGACGTCTGCAGCCGAGGTATTGCATTGCACTGATTTTGTGCAGTATTTTTTGATGCAAGGCCTTTCAGAATCTATAACGCAGGGATATTATTATTTTACAGTGAGTGATGTTTTAACAGGAATAGGTGGAGTGCAACTTTTCTACTTCTGTAGTTTGCTGTTGTTTCTAAAAAAAAAAATGCATAACGATATTACAGCTTTCATTGATTTATTTCAAATTTGAAACATTGTCTAGACTGTAATCGAATCGTATCGTGGTGTATTCTTGAGTATCGAAAATAACCGAATCGTTGGGTCAGGAAATCGATACTGAATCGAATCACCATGATGGATGTGATTTACACCCCTAATGCATAGCAGCGTAATGCCAGATTACAAAACATCAGTTAAAGCAGCTCCCCTCAGGCGCATCGCTGTTCCTGAGGTGAGCAGCGATGCCAAGAGGCGTCCGGTCTGCATAAAAAGATTTAATTGATCACGGTATTGACCTAGGTGCTGTTTATCGCCCACCCCAAAAAAATAAATAAAAAGAAAGAAAGAATTTTGGAAGCTTAGGAAGTAGAAACAAACTTTAGGAAGTTTGCTGGTGGTGGGCGTGAACGCAGGGAGGATCCATCACATCCACCTTCTGGCTCACCGTATGATGGGGATGAAGTCTGGAGGAGAACTGATGGTTGTCTCCTATTAGGGATGGAACGGTTTATGAAAACTGTCCGAACCGTTCGGTTCGACCGTCTCGGTTCGGTTTGCGTGTGTTTCGTTCGGTTCATGCGCTGCTCCTTTTTCTCATAGGCGAAGCGTTTATACTCCAGAGCAGAAGGTGGCGGTACTGCGACCAAAGCCAACCACCAGTAGTAAACAAGAAGAAGAAGCGAAGCAGCGTAGCCGGGTGTAGCAGGGAAAAAATCAGTTGTGGAGAATTGTGTGGGTATGGCGAGTGGGAAAGAACAGGAGTTGGAAGACGCGCCAGCAGCACTTTATAGGTCTGCTGTATGGGAGCGCTTTGCATTTAGAGTGACCTACGATGACGGAGGAAAGAAAGTTGTGGATAAAAGTGCAACAGTGTGCAAGCATTGTGCAACACGTTTTGTTTATGCTAATAGCAACATGACCAACATGTCATGCTAACAATCAACATATACCGAACCCAAAACCGTGACCTGAAACCGTGAACCGAACCGTGGATTTTGTGAACCGTTCCACCCCTACCTCCTATATACCAAAACGCTGCCAATATACAGTAGCTTGAATTTAGAAACACGTTTTAGGGGTCGTCTGGAACACGTCAGATACGTTTATGTGTTGGAGGTAAGTTCTTGATAAGTTACGCAGAAGTTATGCAAAAGTTACTCAAAGGTTTTGGATAGGCTAGACCCCTTGACTGATGAGTAACTTACACTTAAAGTAAGTCAACGATCAGATAATTTACCTGTAACTTATGGCCCACGTATGGCAAACGCTGGCATACAGCATTAGGTAACCTACTTGCTGTATGTCGGCGTGTGCCAGTGATTTTCAGCTTATTCAGCGTGCTCATAACTTCTACAAAACACACCGATTACTTATCCAATGTATGCCAGCGTTTTTGCAAGATTTTTTTTTACATCAGGCAAACGCTGGATAAAACGTCAAGGCGTGAGAGGGGCTTTAATGACCAGGAAAAGTTGAAAAATCTTTGATGTCAATAAAGCCTTTCAAGGATGTGCTTAGATCTCCTCACACTCAGACTGATGAGGAAATCGGCTCCATAATTTAAAGCTTGGAAAGTTTAGCAAAGCAGAGAGAAGGTAAACAAGAGGTCAGTTCCTCGTCATCAGTTGCGTAACTCGCCAAGTTGTAAATCCAGAAGGTGTTTCCCTTCCCAGCAGGAAATATTTCTTAGTTTCTCTTTGGCCTGAGCCTGATAGCGCTCAGCACTGCAGGGCGTTTGCCTTCACGCAGAGACTCATGGTTCGACGTTTCCCCACGGCTTCATCTGATGGCGGCAGGCACTACGAACGGGGACAAATGTTGCTCTAAATGTTGCCTCCCTGCCTAACTGAAACTTGGAGCTGTGGTTTGATGTCAAAACAAAATAAGAAAAATGTGCTTGTATTTCTGAACTTAAAGCCTTTAGATGCATCAGTGGTGGAAGCAGCAAAGACGTTTTCCTGCAGGATTAACCAGTGAAAGGTTTTATGTCTGCATTTAATAATAATCATCTATGAATTATTTGATTCATATTAACACATTGAAACATAGATGAAATTTTCTAAATCCTCTAAGGATTTGATTCTTAAAATGAAGGAGCTACTGAAACTTGGAGCTGTGGTTTGATGTCAAAACAAAACAAGAAAAATTTGCTTGTTTTGCTTGCAGACACCCTGTCTACTTTTAAGGCTAGGCTTAAAACTTTCCTTTTTGATAAAGCTTATAGTTAGAGTGGCTCAGGTTATCCTGAGCTATCTCTATAGTTATGCTGCTATAGGCTTAGACTGCTGGAGGACATAGGGACCCCTATTTCATCATTCTGCTTCATTCTATCTCTATTCTCCCACTCTGCAGAATCTGTTAGTTCAAAATCTCTGCTTTTTCTCATAGTAGCTTCATCTGGTCTGTTCCTGTTTGGCTGTGACTCCATCCTGGAGAGAAATATCAGCTGTGCTGCTGCCAGCAACACCTTTGTTTATAGATGTTGGAGATCAGCCTGTTTTTCAGTGTAGTCCTGTTTCTCTGACTGTGACTAACTGGATGTGCTCTCCTCATCCTCTGACATGGGAGCTGCCTTGGAGCTCGTCTGCCTGGCTGTGTGATTCCTGGACGGGGCCGCCTTTTACAGCTGCTTTTTGTATCTCTGCTTCTGTCTCCTTGAACCCCAGTCGGCCTCAGCAGATGGCCGCTTACACTGAGCCTGGTTCTGCTGAAGGTTTCTTCCTGTTCAAAGGGAGTTTTTCCTCTCCACTGTCACTACAAGCATGTTTAGTGTGAGGGATTGCTGAAGATTCAATGAGTCGATGCAATTAACTGGTTTTCCTTAGATAGAAACTTTTAATCAATTTGACTGGATGATCTGGTGAACTGTAAAGTGTCTTGAGATGACATGTGTTGTGAATTGGTGCTATAGAAATAAACTGATTGAATTGTTTAACGTGTTGTCTTCTCAATTCAATCTCAATCCACCGCTGGGAGCAGGAGAGGCAGCAGAGGTGGGGAGCCTGGTTGACAGTAAAAAAGGAGGACAGCGTAGAGGTTCACAGCTTCGGGGGGGCAGGGCGAGCGTGTTTGAGGAGGAGACGGAGAGCCAAAATCACAAGAAAATATTGTGATGTCCTGGGCCTTAGCAAAGCTGTCACACATGCACCTGGATGTCTGCATGTGTGAAGCACCAGAAGCATCCCCGTTTTCCTTCCTACCTTCAGGAGGCATCAACGTCTTGTCATTCAGCGAGCACCAGCCCACTGGATGCAGCTCAGCCGTCATGACGTCACACCAGAAGTCGGCTTTGCGGTCGTCGCCGTAGCCGCTGTAGCGCAGCAGGAGCAGCTGGCCGCAGGTGGTGATGATGGTGGCCACCCAGTACGTTTCTGGGACGCTCTTGTTGGCCACCTCCAGCTTCATGCCCGGCTGGAAGCTGCTCTGCAGGCTGATTTCCACCTGAGGGAGGAGTCAGTTCAACAATCACCGAATAAACCTGAGGTTTTAACAACAGCGCAGATATAAAATATCAAACTATTGTGGAGTCATAACTCAGTGAGTGTATTAGTCATGAGCAGAGGAGCTTAATTAGTGAACCAGGAAACTGTTGGAGGGGATTTCCAGCAATGATCAGTTTAACACCTGTTAGTGTCTCAGAAGCAGCAGTCTGACAGCAATTACTGACTTCACACCCTAACAGGCTGAAAGGTCCAAACTCAACTCTCAGACATTTGGAAATTTGCCCCAAGTATAATAATCCTGTCAAAGAGACTTCATCTGTTTTATATAACTTTTGAAGCAGGATCATCGCACAATCAAGCGGTTCATGGCAAATATGAAACTTTGATATTAAGGAATCTTTTGGGTTGATTGAGAACACAACTGTGGCCCAATAATAAAGATAATCCTCAAAAATACAACTTACCTAATAATTAGGCACAAAGTGTATATAGTGACACATGAATAGAAAATAGGTTTAGGATTGTTAAAAGATATTTCACTATAACTTTATTAAGGACACATTATTTTTATAATGGCCCTAAGAGTTTATTTTTCATTCATCCTTACGTGTAATGACAAAACATGTATTTTGGATGTAGCTGCTTCAAGCTGCTCATGAAATTGATACAGATTTATAGATGTGTTTCAATTCTTGTAATTTAATCTAAATATAAAAATCTAACTTTACTTTTTTTTAAAGTGACACAGATTTTAATCCAGGC
The DNA here is from genome assembly GCF_016077235.1 of Cyprinodon tularosa. Classification (NCBI taxonomy): domain Eukaryota; kingdom Metazoa; phylum Chordata; class Actinopteri; order Cyprinodontiformes; family Cyprinodontidae; genus Cyprinodon; species Cyprinodon tularosa. Next base: position 896,783 of record NW_024039018.1, read on the forward strand.
AGCTAGAAGCAACCCAATGCACTGCAGCTGTTCAGTAGGGTGGCCATTTCTATAGCACCAAAAAGGAGGACATTGTGCGGCATATCAATAAATTACTAAGGTGTACATAGGAATCGGGTAAAGTCACATTTATAACACAATTCTTAGTAGTTTAAAGAGGATGCTTGTGTAGCTGAATAGAACAAAATATTAAAGAAATGTAAAAAAGAATTGGTTCCCAGCATTTGTATTTATTTAATACATTGTGGTGTTTAAAAAGTGACCATTTTTTAACACAATTAATTTGTGCAGAACTGCTGCAATTGATCATAAAGCAGTTGTTTGGAAAAGAAGCTCGAGAAAGAGCTAGAGAATAGCATGATGCTAACTGCAAAAAGTGGCTGGAAAAGAGGAATTCATGACATGGCTGCAGCCTGTCGAGAGTAAAGATGATTTCACCATGTTCTCTATCTATCCATATCTATATCTATCTATCTATCTATCTATCTATCTATCTATATATATATATATATATATATATATATATATATATATATATATATATATATATATATATATAAACTTGAGTCATGGAACTATGCTTACAGCTCCTTATTTCATGTAAACTAATAACTTGTGTACATGATACTTGTTGATGGCATTAAAATTATTTCTAATAGCATTAAAAGAGCATTAAATTAGAGTTCCTCATTCCTGTATAAAACCTGTGAACGCTTAATTTAATCTGACATATTAAAAAAATCCCCATCATCATCCAGTTTATGTTCAGTTTCTGCCCAAATATTTTCTTTCTGTTGTGGATTTTTGTAACAGGGATAACTAGGATCATTCATAGTTTGTATGAACTCTGTTTATTCTCTGCTTCCAAACTCATCATTTCTTCATCCATTCCTGCAATAAGAATTTTCTTTTAAAGTTGTGAGATTCACTCTAGAATCTCACAACTTCTTCCTGGTCTGTTGAAGTCTGCATCCAATTATTTAATTAATTGCTCTTAGTTTTTGGGAATATATACAAACTATGCTCTAATTTCTAGATACCGATCTGTTTTTACTATAATTTAATTTGACAAACCGGGTCTTCTCTACATTCTTTTTTCTGTTTGGTGCGATTGCAATAGCGGGTCTTGATCTGGACGGACCGGAGGGGAGCAAAAAATAGCTCAGCTCCGTATTTTGACGGTGAAGGACGGAGAAGACGTACGTGGGCGGTGACGAGCGGAGGATGTGGAACAGCTCTCATTGATTTACATGACAGACAAGTACTCCGTACGTGAGCGGGGCGGAGCGCTGACGGAGTATGTGGAATCTGGGGGTAAAGGAGGACAAATACACGTCCGGACAGTGCAATGAAAATCCGGACATCTGGCCACCCTACTGTTCAGATATAGTATAAACAACTGGAGGCCATTTCATTTTATAGTTATCATTATGTAGAAAAAAAAATATATGTTTTCAATTTTGCATATATATATATATATATATATATATATATATATATATATATATATATATATATATATATATATATATATATATATATATATATATATATATAAAAATTGCATTTTATTTTTTTGGAATGGAAAAAGAGGGAACTTTCCTACAGACTCCGTAACACTGTAGATATTAGACATTGAACATTATTTATCTTAGGAAATGTAAGAGAAGCACTCCTGGATTTCACACTTATTTGATTTTTTTTTAAATAATAATAAATATGTTTTAAATAGATGAAAGCATCACTGTCCCCATTTCATATTTTAATTTTCATAAAATGTATAATTTTTATGTATGAGCTTGAAATGTCCCAAGGTTAGATTGCAGAAATCTGGTCATCTTACCCATTAGTCATGTACAAAACAAAAAAAAAACAACAAAAAAAAACAATTTAAGATATCCCTGTTTAAGGGATAAACTAAAGGGATGAATGGGTATGCTGACAGAAAACAGATCGGGCCCTTCCTGCCAGTGACGTTACGCTACATGATTAGCTAAACATTGCCACATGACGTAAAACATCGTGGTTGCCAAGACAGTGATAATAACATCACGCAGTGTCCGTTTGCCGAGGCATCTTTAGTGTTAGCCAGTCTGTTTATGTGAACAAAGTAACTGTTAGACCATGATATAAAGAGGGAGAGCGGGGTAGCGCTGTGGCTAGCTGTGTTCAGTAGCTAACAGGTTAGCTTATTTTAGCTCGGTCAGTTAGCCATATTGAGCTACATTACTTTTAAATTTGGGTCAACAACAACTGTTTGTTTTCTACAAGTAGAATAACTGTTTTATTTGTCTAAAATCTCTAACAAAGTAATTTTAAGATGTCCCATTTGTCCTCCTCTGCCCTCAGATCTTAATAAAAAGAATAAAAATAAGCTGAGACTTTTTTTGTCACCTTGGTAAATGGCAGAGCTTAGTTAGTCTGAGAACGCAGTATTTTCCTTAAAGACTGATAATGATTGTTTTCTACTTTTGGCTACTTTAGATCGCCAGTGAAATGTAAAATAATTACAAATATAGGTAAATATTTGATCTTTAAGGGGTGCAATACATTTTGTCCGAGTGGAGTTGCCATATGTTGACGTCATAAGAATGGGGGGGGCCCCAAGCAGATCTGGTTCCTACACCAGTATGTGGGGATCTGCTTGCTTTTTCAGCGAAATAATATTTGAAGGCAGGATTATAAGTGCAAAGATAATTTTTTAGGTGGACTTTCTCGCATAAAAATATATCAAAACTACCTTTTACCCACTGATCACAGCAAATAAAGCAAAGCCTCTCTCTGCCATTGATCACAGGAGCAGCAGAAGCATCAGACGCATCTGGACAAACTTTACTGGACGTCTGACAGTATCAGAAATGAGGCTTTTTTGCTGCTAAAATCGCGTGCGGTGTGAATGTAGCGTTAAACCTTCCGATTGTTTGAATTAAACTATGAAACCTAGTAATATTGTACCAAAAAATGATCTCATGTCTTCTTATTGAAATTTACACCTCTAGTCAAGCACACATAAGTCCCATAATCAGGACAAAGGTAGTGTTGGAACAAAGACATAAAAAAATGCCCTCTGACTGCGACAGGGACACATGCAAACTGCACACAGAAACATCTCGATTCAAACTGAGGACCTGTTTGCATCAAGGAAACAGAGCTGCCGCTCTAAAAATGTGGGAAACTAAGTAAATAAAGGATTTCTCTGAGCAGTTTGGAGCCGTATGACGCGGTTTGTTTGAATCTCTGATTTTCAATCCCTTTATCTAAAATATGGCTCCTTTAAAACTCCTACAAACTTGAATTTATTTATCCCACATTTCTGTGAACCATTGTTCCACCGATGATAATCCCTCATCAGAGCATGTGAGCGGAGTGGAGCGTGGAACGGAAGAAATATGGACGAGCACAGAGTGGTTTCAATATAAAGACCGGAGCGAGGATTTCGCTCCGCTCCGATGTGGTCACATCAGTTAAAAATGTTGGATTATAAAATTTGTAAAATACCATTTATTTGATTTAAGTGTGTTTTTTTAAATTAATTATTAAATAGGAAACACGGGGCAACATGAATGGAGTGAGGTGTTGCGTTCAGGGGAAACAGTGGCATAATTTAACAGCCGGTTAAATAAGACAATACACATGTATCATCACGTCATTAAATCAAACACTGTGGGTCCCAGGGCCCTGGCATCATTACATGAAGGAATAATGTAAGGAAATGCCTTCTCCTGAGAATTTGAGCGAGCGAATGAGCAAACATCCTCCTAAGCGGGGAGCAGGAATTGCGCGGCGTGGCGCTCCGCTCCGTTCATATTCTCTGATCTGAGAGGTTCTTTTTACATTAACAGGATTCTCTTGTGTATGTGAAGAATCTGAAGCTGGAAAACTTGGGCATGAATGAAAAAGAGAAAGTGAAAAAAAAAGTTCTTATCTTTGTTGAATTATTAACAAAGAATCTCCTTCAAAGGTGGAGCTTTTGTCCCGTTAAACGATCTGTCTGCTTTGTCTGTGAAAACAGCCAAAGGTCGGCTGTGTAAAAGGAAAAGACCAGGAGGAGAGGCTGAACTCGGCTGGTCATACACACATGTCTGAAGGTGGTGTGGGGGGCGGCGGCGGCTCCTGTGTCCTCCATGTACTCCTCCCAGATGAACTCCTCCTCCATGGACTCTGCATCTGAAAAGACAAGGACAATTAGGATAAGCTCAGATAGAGGCCACACCTGTGGTTCTGACGTCAGAGCCTGAAGCTCCTGTTATCGGACCGGTCTCTGCCATTGGACCCGTTATCAGACCAATCCGGTAACAGGAACTAGTATTGGCATCAACGCATGAGGAGTTTGTAAATCTCTGCCCATCGATCGACTGAAAAAAGGCCCCGGTTTCCTCCTGCCCCGGCGCTTTGCATCCAAGGTGTGTTCTGTGATGCGGGCCGGTTCTGATCCCATGAACTGTACCTGCTGTCTCCTCCTGTGAGTGAACAGGAAGGCGCTCTCCAACAAGCTCTTAGTCTGTGCTGCTGTACTGGACTGACTGGAGTTACTGAGGCGTACATAGAATCCAGACCTAATGTCAGAAATGGCGTTGAGTTCGAGGCTTTATACAGCAGCCCAACAAAGACTTGTTTTTGTTTAGAAAACATGCAAAAACTGAAACGGACAAACAGCGCCACCCCCCTTGGAATGGGGGTCCTTTAGCTTCTTTTGTTAGCCTGCAATGCCCCATACCTGTCTATAGCCCCATTTACACTACCCTTGAAAAACCGATCCATGACGAGACCGGTCCGAGCTCGGCCTGGTTAAGTGATCCGAGCTTGGACCTGACGACCGTTTACGCATCACGCTATTCGGTTCCTCGACTCCTCGCCTCCTAGTGACGATCTGCGGTATTACTGCCAGTATTGAAGAAGGAAATCAAGCAGTTGGTGGCGGTAATGCACCAAAAGTTGTTAGCCAACCGCCACAAAACACAAGAAGAAGAAGACGACGAAGGAATCAAGCAAATCAAAATGGCGGCGCCCGTCACATTCAGAAAGTTATGCTTGATTATTATTGCTGTACTTTCGTGTTATTATTTAAAATGCCGTTATTTAAAATGTTGCGTGGAGAAGATTTCAATTGTTGTTTATAGTTTAAGAAGAAGTTGTTCTTCTTCTTCTGTTTCTGCAGGGGCATTACCGCCAACTACTGGAATGGAGTGTGAATCACGATGTGCAGCCAGACGGAGATGACGCGTTCTGCTCATGCACTCGTTATCAGAGAACCGAGCCAGGGAAAAACCAAACCTAGCCCACCTCTGGAACTGGTCTGCAGTTAGCGCGGTCCGGTTGTGTCTAGCTCGGTTCAGTTCAGTTTGCTTTCCATTTACACACGATAAGTTATCTCAGTTACTGAGCTCGGTCCGGTCTCGGCACGGTTTTTCAAGGGTAGTGTAAATGGGGTATTATGTCTCTGGAAGGGGCTCGTTAAAGGGAATTGCTGGCCTGGTTGAATAGACGAGGTCTTCTGTTCCCCTGTAAAGGGGTTGTGGTTGCTATGATAGCAGCAAGGGATCAACTTAATTGCTGTAGCAATTTAGTAGATGTCTTCTCACTATCAGGCTAAGAATCCAAACGACCCCGGTTCTGAAGGGGTGGACTGGTTCGTCTGTTTTCTAAACAAAACAAGACTTTGTTTAGCTACTGTATAAAGCCAAACTCAACGCTACTCCTGATATTTTGAATAGAAAACGCTTCCTGGATGGGAAGTTAAACGTCTTCAAACTTGGAAACAAAGTCCAGTGGATTGTTTTTTACAGTAAAAGGATTATTAGGATCAATAAAAGCACAGCTTTCTTTTAAATGTGACAGTGAGAAATTGTCTTTAAGATCTGAATCAGCTTCCAATAACTGGAATAGACGGAGGCAATATTTTCCTTTCTGGTTAACCATTAATAACTCAGCTTCAACTATAAACCAAGTTATTGACATTTACTGATGGGGAAGTCATCTTGGAGCTTAACAGCCGGTTTAAGACGTCCAGCCAGAAAGGCAAGCGGTTAATAACACCTGGAAATGAAGAAAAATCCTTTAACCAATATTGTTTAGATTGAAGAAGGTAATTAATCAATTATAACCTCTGGTTACAGGTATTAATAAATTCATAATCCGCCTGGGGAAATGGCAAAACATCAGTTTAAAATGCACTTCATCAGGAGAGGAGGTAAGAGAGACATCATCATCATCATCCTGATGAGTTGTAGCAAATGCTCCCTCATCAAGAATAGGAAAGAAACACCCTGAACCTGTGTTAAAATGGCCTAGTCAAAGTCCACATCCAAATGAGATTTCTGTTGGAGGCCTTTTGACTGGTTGTTCCCAGATGTTCTCCATCCAATCTGAGGCTGAGCTGCTTTCCCAGAGAGAAAGAAGGTTCTGGAGCCCAGGACAAACCTCAGGAGGATCTGATACATCAGAAAACAAACAGACTGATCAGTGCGACACCCAGAGGCTTAGCTAGAAAATGTTATACACTGAGGGGTGACTTAAAGTGGATAGGCGCCAGAACCTCAGGGTCAATCTACGCTGTTCCAACAGGAACATTAACGAGCGCAACAGCGAAACTTTCTAAATAAAGAAACTATACTTTCCTACAACCTTTGCTAACAAATAGCAAAGGTCGTGTCAGGACTCCAGTCTGTGTGTTTGTTTTTTGTGTTGTTCTCCCTTCCACCAGCAGGAGGCGCCTGGTTCTGGTCCGCCTCCTCACACACCTGATGGTGGTTGCCTCGTTAGCGGAGTCCTCTTAAGCTGCTGACTGCCACTACCTCGACGCCAGAGTGTTTGCCAGTTTTGGGTACTCTAGCCAAGCTGAGTAAGACTGAGTTCTTGTTCTACCTGAGTTTTAACTTCGTTTTTGTCTTTGCCTCTCGGCAGGAAGTCACCCTGCAAACTGGATCTTTTCGGACCTCCACTCCCTGGAGGAATCAACTGAGCCTCGAACCGAGCTGGGGATTCAAACAGGAGGAGAATTCGGAAATGCAACGGATGGAACAGCCGCTTCCCTACAGCTTTAAAGGATTCAGTGAAAAAACAGAGAAACCCAGCAGGAGTTTGTCCATGGAGCTGCTGCATTTTTTTAAAGATTTTTTTTATTTAACAGTCCCATTAGATCTAAAATCTCTTTTGAATGAGAGACCAGGCAAAAAGGGCATCAGCATCTATATCTAGATGACATAAAACTGATTAAACTAAATTAGAAGAAATTATGAAGATGAAGACTGCAGAAACTCTCACCTAAAAAATTTCCACATAGACATAATTTAAATCTCTAACTCTTGTTCCTGTTTGGCTGTGACTCCATCCTGGATGGAAATATCAGCTGTGCTGCTGCCATCAACACCTTTGTTTCTAGATGTTGGAGATCGGCCTGTTTTCCAGTGTAGTCCTGTTTCTCTGACTGTGACTAACTGGATGTGCTCTCTTCATCCTCTGACATGGGAGCTGGCTCGGAGCTCGTCTGCCTGGCTGTGTGTTTCCTGGACGGGGCCGCCTTTTATAGTTGCCTATTCCATCTCTGCTTCTTTTTTAAAAGCCTTCAGCTGATCCAAAATGCTGCAGCCAGAGTTCTGATGAAAATTTAAAAGAGAGACCATATCTCTCCTTTCCTAGCTTCTCTTCATTGGCTTCTTATGGTTCCTTATGTTCCTAACAGAGCACTTCGCTCTCAATCTGCAGGTTTACTAGTGGTTCCTAGAATTTCTAAAAAATAGAATGGGAGGCAGATCTTTTAGTTATCAGGCTCCTCTCCTGTGGAACCAACTACCAGTTTTAGTCCGTGAGGCAGACACCCTGTCTACTTTTAAGACTAGGCTTAAAACTTTCCTTTTTGATAAAGCTTATAGTTAGAGTGGCTCAGGTTATCCTGAGCTATCTCTATAGTTATGCTGCTATAGGCTTAGACTGCTGGAGGACATAGGGACCCCTTTTTCATCATTCTGCTTCATTCTATCTCTATTCTCCCACTCTGCAGATCTGTTCAATCTCTAACACTGTGCTCTCTGCTTTTGATGCAATCAACTGTTTTTTCTTAGGTAGAAAACCTAGAATCAAGTTGACTGGATGATCTGGTCAACTGTAAAGTGCCTTGAGATGACATGTGTTTTGAATTGGCGCTATAGAAATAAACTGAATCGAATTGAAATGACTGATTGCAGGGATTTAACGGCAATTTGGGTCTTGATTGTGAAGATCAGACCGTCAGTTGTACCTAAAACTTAAACCTCTTCTTGCTCATTTCGTACTTTGGGGACAGAAACCTGTAGGACATCCATAGATCAGAGATAATAATTTCCTTTAACCTTCTTATTAAAAGACTCGTCAAATATGATGGAAGAAACCAGCCAGACCCAAAGATCTCACCTGTGTTCACCTCCTCCTCCTTCCCATTGGTTAGCTGAGCCACAGTAAGGGCCAGCGGCTGCTCCTGGGGGCCGGTCTGCATCCTGCTGCTCGACCTTTGACCGTTGAGCAGATGTGCTTCCATCCTCCCTTAGAGCATCTCGTCACTCCCACCTGATCGGACCTGCAAGAGAACAGTTCAGCTATGAGTTTTTCTAAACCTCCGGGTCTAGAAGCTTGGAAGCTTGCTTTAACGAAGCACCAGGATTGTACATCTAAGAGGAAACAAAGCATCCTGCTTTTCTAGTTTCTCCACAACAAACTAACGAAGAAGAGGGCGATGAATGCAATGCAGAAGCCTGAGTGGAATGCTGCTGATCTACTCTAACTCTGCAGCAGCAGGCAGATGTAAAGTGTAATTTGATGAAGCTGTAATTGCAGGCTGTCCTCAGCCTCTGCAGCGTCTGCGTGTTGTTTGCATACCACAGCAGAACTCCGCCATGCAAACCAATCAGAGGAGCAGGCAGAAAAACTGGAAGGACGCGAACAAGGAGATGGAGCCGGAAAAATGCAGCCATGGAACCAGAGAGATCAAAAAGCAGCTAAATATCAGTTAGTTATACTCGTTCCTTCATATACAAACTTATTATTTCCATGAAGTCTAGTGACGCTGTTGCAACGTAAAAATGAAAAAGTAACACATCAGTTTTCAGGAATCACACAGGCTTTATGGGATTTATCTTTGGGATGAAGAACATGAAGAACCTGCAATTATTCAGATATTTAGATCCCATGTTTGTACGGAAGAGGATTAGGGCCACTGGAAAAAAAAAGGTTAACTGATTTTTTAATTTTATTTCAGTTTAGTATGGGAAAAAAGTCAGAAATTTTTTTTCTCAGAATTCTGACTGAATTTTGACAATAAAAAAGTCAAAATTTTGAGATTAAAATCAGAATTCTGAGATTAAAGTCAGAATTCTGAGATTAAAGTCAGAATTCTGAGATTAAAGTCAGAATTCTTAGATTAAAGTCTGAATTCTGAGATTAAAGTCAGAATTCTGAGATTAAAGTCAGAATTCTGAGATTAAAGTCAGAATTCTGAGATTAAAGTCTGAATTCTTAGATTAAAGTCAGAATTCTGAGATTAAAGTCAGAATTCTTAGATTAAAGTCTGAATTCTGAGATTAAAGTCAGAATTCTGAGATTAAAGTCAGAATTCTGAGATTAAAGTCAGAATTCTTAGATTAAAGTCTGAATTCTGAGATTAAAGTCTGAATTCTGAGATTAAAGTCAGAATTCTGAGATTAAAGTCAGAATTCTGAGATTAAAGTCAGAATTCTTAGATTAAAGTCTGAATTCTGAGATTAAAGTCAGAATTCTGAGATTAAAGTCTGAATTCTTAGATTAAAGTCAGAATTCTGAGATTAAAGTCAGAATTCTTAGATTAAAGTCTGAATTCTGAGATTAAAGTCAGAATTCTGAGATTAAAGTCAGAATTCTGAGATTAAAGTCTGAATTCTTAGATTAAAGTCTGAATTCTGAGATTAAAGTCAGAATTCTGAGATTAAAGTCAGAATTCTGAGATTAAAGTCAGAATTCTGAGATTAAAGTCAGAATTCTGAGATTAAAGTCTGAATTCTTAGATTAAAGTCAGAATTCTGAGATTAAAGTCAGAATTCTTAGATTAAAGTCTGAATTCTGAGATTAAAGTCAGAATTCTGAGATTAAAGTCAGAATTCTTAGATTAAAGTCTGAATTCTTAGATTAAAGTCAGAATTCTGAGATTAAAGTCAGAATTCTGAGATTAAAGTCAGAATTCTTAGATTAAAGTCTGAATTCTGAGATTAAAGTCAGAATTCTGAGATTAAAGTCAGAATTCTGAGATTAAAGTCAGAATTCTGAGATTAAAGTCTGAATTCTTAGATTAAAGTCAGAATTCTGAGAAAAAAAGTCTGAATTCTGAGACGCATTCAGCGTCTGCTCTGCCGATAATGCAAGCGTAGAAGAAGAAATGTGCTGTTTACCTGTGCAAAGAAAGAAACAACGAAAGAAAAATGTCTGAGGACTTCAGTGTTGAGGAAGAGCATGAGTTCTTTGCCGAGCTGAATGCGCTGGTTTGGTCTGCCGTGGTTTCCGTAGACTCGTGAACGCGCTTTTAGGAAATCCTATACACTACTGTTTATGCTCTAAAAACATTCTAAATGACTTTGTTTCGAGTAAATTCTGGATGCTACCCATTCAGGACACTTGGAATACATTGGACGAGCAGTATGGAGGAATATTGACACGTTTTTTGTGGACTTTTATGGACCTTTCTGCCTCGGGCGCCATAGACCTCCATTATTTGAATG